>NW_017671792.1:242268-250959 GCF_001879085.1 Nicotiana attenuata
CTGGTATAACTGATCTTGTTGCAGGCCTCTAATCTCGCATTTGTGATTTCATGCATCGCAATTGCTAACCCTGTAGGTTTCACATTTGCGAGGCTCTCATCGCAAATGCGAAGAGAAGCTGGGCCAGTGGTTCTCGCATTACGAGGTTACCTTCGCATTCGCGAAGGGAGTCTAGGAGGAGCATGGATCGCAAATGCGATCGTATACTCGCATTTCCGAGGTTCAGTGGTCGCAATTGCGACAGTTTCCTCGCATTCGCGAAAGCAGCAGGAATGTGAAGGGCTTCGCAATTACGATAGCGCCTTCGCATTTGCGAAGCTCAGGTCGCAAATGCGACATCTGCAGCTGATTAAAAGAGACTTGGACCGGATTTTTCTCCCATTCTTCAAAATTTCAAACCCAAGAGCCCTGGAGGCGATTTCTTCAAGACCATTTCTTCCGCAAATCATAGCTAAGTGATTCTTAGCTCATTTCTTTCAATCTTTTACTTAATTTAACAAGATTTCAACCTAGAATCTAAGATTTTCACGGTGGAATTGGGGATTTTTGGGTAGAAACTATGGATTTTGAAATTTGGGGATTTAGACCTCAAATTGATGTCGGATTCCAAAACCAATAGTATATCCGGGCTCGGGGGTGAATGGGTAATCAGGATTTGGTCTGAATTTCGGGTTTGGACCAAGCGAGCCCAGGTGTTAACTTTTGTTGACTTTTTCCAAAATGGCCTAAATTGAATTCCTTGCTATCGTGGGTAGTTCCTAAGGCTTAAATTGAATCGTTTGGTTGGTAATTTGCTAGATTCTAGTTTTCCGGAGGCTATTGTGTAGGGAAAAGCTATGATTGCGCTCTGAGTTTGTCCGTGGGATCGAGGTAAGTGTTGTGTCTAACTTTGACTCGAGGGATTAGGGACCCTTGACTTAATTGCTATTGAGGACCCACATGATTATCTTTGACCATTGCAGCGGGGCAACTTCTGAGGGCCCACATGATTATCTTGACCGCTGCCATGAGGTGCTGCGAAACATGGGGATAGTGGAGACCAATGGGGTCAATTTTGCTGCATTCCAGATGGTAGGGTCCGCCAAGAGATGGTGGAATGATTTTGTGTTGACTAGACCAGTTGGGTCGCCTGCTTTGACTTGGGACCAGTTCTCTCAGATATTTCCCGAGATCCGTCCTGTTACACTGAGAGAGGACTATCCCAGACAGTTCGAGCGTCTCCAGTAGGGCTATATGTCCATCACTCAGTATGCGACTCGCTTTATTGATTTGGCCCGTCATGCTCTTCTTATACTCCCTATCGAGAGATAGAGGCTGAGGAGGTTTATTGAGGGACTTGCTCAGCCTATCAGATTGCAGATGGCTAAGGAGACTGGTAGTGAGATTTATTTCCAGGATGCAACTAATGTGGCCAGACGAGTTTAGATGGTTCTATCTGAGGGGAGTGGTCAGGGTTCTGACAAGAGGCCGCGTCACTCCAATGGATTCAGTGGGGCCTCATCTGGAGTTCGAGGTACTATTGGTAGGAGCCATCCTCCCAGGCCATTTCGTTCAGCACTTCAGACATCCCATGGAGCTTCAGGGAGTTGTTGTCCTTATGTACCTTCTTCGAGGTAGCCAGCTTATAGTGCACTACCAGCTCCGATCAGAGCACCTCCTCTTCAGAGTTATAATCACGGTCGGTCTACTCGACCGGGTCAGTCTCAGATCCCACAGCCATAGTATTAGGATGGGTGTTTCTAGTGTGGTGATTATGGGCATATCCGGAGGACCTGTCCGAGATTAGTGGGCGTTCCACCATAGTAGCAGGGTTCTCGTGCCATGATTCCGGAACTGGGCGCGCCACCGCCCGCTAAGCCAGCTAGAGGTAGGGGTCAGGGAGCCAGAGGTAGAGGTCAGGCAGCTAGAGGTGGAGGTCAGGCCGTTAGAGGTGGAGGTCAGGCCGCTAGAGGTGGAGGCCAGCCAGCAGGAGGCCGTCCCTGGGATATGGTTCAGAGTGGTGGGGCCCAGGCCGATGTTATGATTTTCCAGCCAGGCCTGAGGCTGAGTCATCCGATGTTGTTGTCACGGGTACTGTTTCAGTTTGCAGTAGAGATGCTTCAGTTCTATTTGATTTAGGGTCTACATACTCCTATGTGTCATCTTATTTTGCTTCATATTAGGTTGTGCCTCGTGATTCTTTGAGTGCTCCGGTGTATGTGTACACACCAGTGGGGATTCTATTGTTATAGATCGTGTCTATCGCTCGTGTGTGGTTATTATTGGGGGTCTTGAGACTAGCGTAGATCTCCTACTCTCGATATGGTCGCTTTTGATATCATTTTGGGATGGATTGGCTGTCACCTTATTTGCTATATTGGACTGTCACGCCAAGACCGTGACCTTAGCCTTGCTGGGGTTGCCTCGATTAGAGTGGAGAGGGACTCCTGGTCATTCTACCAGCAGGGTTATCTCTTTTATGAAGGCCTGGCGTATGGTCGAGAAGGGGTGTTTGGCTTATTTGGCTTATGTTCGTTATTCTAGTGCGGACGTCCCTTCCATGGATTCTATACCAGTTGTTCGGGAGTTTCCAGAGGTATTTCCTATGGACCTGTCGGGAATGCCACCCGACAGGGATATTGACATCTATATTAGCTCTGGGCACTCAGCCCATTTCTATTCTGCCATACCCTATGGCCCCGCCAGAGTTGAAATAATTGAAGGAGCAGTTGCAAGATTTGCTTGATAAGGGCTTTATTAGACCCAGTGTCTCGCCCTGGGGTGTACCGGTGTTGTTTGTAAAGAAGAAGGATGGATCAATGAGGATGTGCATAGACTATCGGCAGTTGAACAAAGTCACCATCAAGAACAAGTATCCATTGCCGACGATTGACGACATGTTTGATCAGCTTCAGGGTGCCAAAGTGTTTTTGACGATTGATTTGAGGTCTGGCTACAATCAGTTGAGGATTAGTGCATCCGATGTCCCTAAGACAGCTTTTCAGACTCAATATGGGCATTATAAGTTTATAGTGATGTCATTTGGGCTGACAAATACCCCAGCAGCATTCATGGATTTGATGAAACGGGTGTTCAAGCCCAATCTGGATTTCTTTGTGATTTTTTTTGTTGATGATATCTTGATCTACTCCTGCAGTCGAAAGGAGCATAAGGAGCATCTTCGGACCGTTCTTCAGTCTTTGAGAGACAGCCAGTTATATGCTAAGTTTTCAAAATGCCAGTTTTGGTTGAGTTCAGTTGCTTTCTTGGGTCACGTTGTATAAGCAGAGGGTATTCAGGTGGATCCTAAGAAGATTGAGGCCGTTCAGAATTCTCCAAGACCTACATCAGCCACGGAGATCCGTAGTTTCTTGGGTTTGGCGGGTTATTACCGTCAGTTTGTGGAGGGGTTTTCATCTAAAGTAGCCCCGTTGACTCAGAAGGGCGCCTCGTTCAGATGGTAAGACGAGTGTGAAGCGAGCTTTTAGAAGCTCTAGACAGCTTTGACTATGGCGTCGGTATTGGTGTTACTTAGAGGTTCAGGATCCTATACAGTATATTATGACGCATCTCGTATTGGAGTTGGTGCGGTATTGATGCAGGGTGGCAAGTTATTGCATATGCTTCACGACAGCTAAAGGTTCCCAAGAATAATGATCATGTTCATGACTTAGAGCTGGCAGCCATCGTTCACGCCTTGAAGATTTGGAGGCACTATCTATATGGCGTGCGTGTGAGGTATTCACGGATCATAAGAGTTTGCAGTATTTGTTCAAGAAAAAGGAGCTCAATTTGAGGTAGAGAAGGTGGTTGGAACTATTGAAAGACTATGATATCATCATCTTGTATCATCCCGGGAAGGCTAATGTTGTGGCTTTGAGTTTGAAGTTAGCTACTATGCGCAGCCTTGCATACATTACAGTCGGTGAGCAACCGCTTGCATTGGATGTTCAGGATTTAGCCAATCTGTTCGTGAGGTTGGATATTTTTGAGCCCAGCCGTGTTTTAGCTTGCACAGTCGCTCAGTCCTCTTTGTTTGAGAATATCAGGGAGCGGCAGTTTGATGACCCTCATTTGCTTGTCCTTAAGGACACAGTGCGGCACGGTAATGCCAAGCAGGTTATGGCAGGAGATGATGGAGTTTTGAGGATGCACGGTCGTGTTTGTGTGCCTAATGTGGATGGACTTTGCGAGTTGATTCTAGCGGAGGCTCACAGTTCCCGGTATTCTATTCATCCGGGCGCCGCCAAGATATATCAGGACTTGCGGCAGCATTATTGGTGGAGGAGGATGAAGAAGGATATTATTGAATATGTAGCGCGGTGTCTAAATTGTAAGCAAGTAAAGTACGAGCAACAAAGACCTGGTGGTTTGCTTCAGAAGATAGAGATTCCTAAGAGGAAGTGGGAGCGTATCACTATGGATTTCGTTGTTGGACTCCCACGGATTCAGAGGAAGTTCGATGCAGTTTGGGTTATTGTGGATAGACTGACCAAGTCAGCACATTTCATTCCTATGGCAGTTTCCTATTCTTCGGAGCGGTTGGCAGAGATTTATATCCGTGAGATCGTTCGTCTTCACGGTGTACCCGTGTATATCATTTTTAATCAAGGTACGCAGTTTACCTCACATTTCTGGAGGGCAATACAACATGAGTTGGGTACGCGGGTCGAGTTGAGAACATCATTTCATCCTCAGACGGACGGAGAGTTCGAGTGTACTATTCAAATCTTGGAGGATATGCTCTGCGACTGTGTTATTGACTTTGGAGGTTCTTGGGATCAGTTCTTGCCGTTAGCGGAGTTTGCCTACAACAACAGTTATAAGTCGAGCATCCAAATGGCTCCCTATGAGGCATTATATGGTAGACGATGTCGATCGCCGGTTGGGTGGCTTGAGCCGGGGGAGGCTCGGTTATTGGGTAAAACAAATTTGGTACCGGATGCCTTGGATAAGGCTAAAATCATTCAGGATAGACTTCGTACAACTCAGTCCAAGCAAAAAAGTTATGTCGACTGTAAGGTTCGTGATGTGGCATTCATGGTTGGAGAGAGAATGTTGCTTCGGGTATTGCCCATGAAGGGTGTTATGAGGTTTGGGAAGAAGGGCAAGTTAAGCCCTAGGTATATCGGGCCTTTTGAGATCCTTGAGCGAGTCGGAGAGGTGGCCTATAGACTTGCATTTCCACCGGGCTTGTCAGCGTACATCCAGTATTTCATGTGTCCATGCTTCGGAAGTATCACGACGATACATCCCACGTGTTAGATTTCAGCACTATCCAGTTGGACAAGGATTTGACCTACGAGGAGGAGCCGGTAGCTATTCTAGACCAGCAGGTTTATCAGTTGAGGTCGAAGAGTTATCCTTCGGTTCGAGTGCAGTGGAGAGGTTAGCCTGTTGAGGCAGCTACCTGGGAGTCCGAGTCCGGTATGCGGAGTAGATATCCCCACCTTTTCCCAGCTCGGGTACTTTTTTTATGTCTGTTCGAGGACGAACGGTTGTTTCAGAGGTGGAGAATGTGATGACCCAAAAGAACTCAATTGCGTGTTTCGAGGCCTTCAAAACATCATGTTATCCCTTCTCAATTTGCGTGCACAATCGGAACGTGGTTCCGGAAAGCTTTTGTGTGGAAAGTTGAGAAAATAATAATTTTTGCCTTTAAAAGTTAATTTAGTTGACTTCGGTCAACCTTTTGAGCAAACAGACCCGAACTCGTATTTTGACAGTCCCGGTGGGTCTCTATTGAAATATGAGACCTGGGTGTATGCCCGGAATCGAATTCGGAGGTCCCTAACCCGAGTAATGAATTTTGGTCAAAAATTGTATGTCTGAAAATCTAATGGTTTAAAGAATTTGATTAATGTTTGATCTCGTTGGTATCGGGCCCGTATTTTGGGCCCGGAGCCCGGTACGAGTTTAATATAATATTTAGGTCATGTTTGTGAAATTTGGTGAAAATCAGAGTTGATTTGACGTGATTCGGGCGTCCAGTTGAGAAAATAGGAATTTCAAAGTGTTCTTAAGAATTTCATGTGATTTGTGCTAAATTCGTAATTCTGGGTGTTATTTTGGCGATTTGGCCGCCCGAGCAAGTTCGTATGATGTTTTAAGACTTGTGTGCATGTTTGGTTAGGAGCCCCGAGGGCTCGGGTGAGTTTCGGATAAGCTACGGGGTGTTTTGAACTTAGTAAATTTTGTTGGTATAACTGATCTTGTTGCAGGCCTCTGATCTCGCATTTGCGGTTTCAGGCATCGCAATTGTGAACCCTATAGGTTCCGCATTTGCGAGGCTCTCATCGCAAATGAGAAGTGAAACTGGGCCAGTGGTTCTCACAGTTTGCGAGGTTACCTTCGTATTCGCAAAGGGAGTCTGGGAGGAGCATGGATCGCTAATGCGATCGTTTACTCGCATTTGAGAGGTTCAATGGTCGCAATTGCGACATTTTCCTCGCATTTGAGAAAGCAGCAGGAATGTGAAGGGCTTCTCATTTGCCATATCCCCTTCGCATTTGCGAAGCTTAGGTTTCAAATGCGACATCTGCTGCCGATGAAAAGAGACTTGGACGGGATTTTTCTCCCATTCTTCTAAATTTCAAACCTAAGAGCCCTAGAGGTGATTTCTTCAAGACCATTTCCTCCCCCAAATCATAGGTAAGTAATTATTAACTCATTTCATTCAATGTTTTACTACATTTAACAAGATTTCAACCTAGAATCTAAGATTTTCATGGTGGAATTGGGGATTTTTGGTTAGAAACTAGGGGTTTCGAAATTTGGGGATTTAGACCTCAAATTGAGGTCGGATTCCAAAACCAATTGTATATCCAGGCTCGGGGGTTAATGGGTAATCGGGTTTTGGTCTGAATTTCGGGTTTTGACCAAGCGAGCCCAGGTGTTGACTTTTGTTGACTTTTTCCAAAATGGCCTAAATTGAATTCCTTGCTATCGTAGGTAGTTCCTAAGGCTTAAATTGAATCGTTTGGTTGGTAATTCGCAAGATTCTATTGGTCCGGAGGCTTGTGTGAAGGGAAAAGCTGTGATTGAGCTTTGAGTTTGTCCGTAGGATCAAGCTAAGTGTTGTGTCTAACTTTGACTCGAGGGATTGGGGACCCTTGACTTAATTGCTATGTGAGAATCCATGTGAGTGGCGTATAGGTGAGGTGACGAGTACCTATGCGTCGCCAATTTAGCTGTTTTGCCTATTTTCTTCCCAATCTTATTTTATTGTTTTCCTACCTTACCTGTTACATGTTTTTAACCGATATTTCCATGTTTAATTTCTACTTGTCGGATATTGGTTTTCATTGTTAAAAGTATTAGATATCATGTAGTTTCATTGTCTCATATTAATGGCTTAAGCTGGTTTATCGGTGTTTTATGATATATTTTGGATTGGTTTCACCTAGTAGTATTAATTGTGTGAAGTGCCATAATACAAGCTTCCCGGTTGCTTTGGTTTGAGGTTTAAATATTGTCGAGAGTTTTGAATTAAATTGTGAAATTTCTGTTGTTACTGTGTAATTGGTACTGATATGGTGGGATCGGGTTGCACGCCGCAACGGGAGGAATAAGAGTAATATATTGAGGAGGAATAAGGGTGAAAAGCTATTATATTATGGGATCGGGTTGCGGCGGCAACAGGAGGAATAAGGGTGAATTGCTATTGTACGGTGAGATCGGGTTGCACGCCGCAACAGGAGGAATAAGGGTGGATTGATATGGAGTAATAAGGGTGAATGTTCATATTGATATTGATTATATGGTGGGATTGGGATGCGCGCCGCATCAGTTTATGTGTTTATGTATTTTTTCTTCTACTGTGTAGGTTATTCTGTAGTTTTGTATTTCACTTAAGGACTGGTTATAGCTGGATAATGATATGATACTTGAGTTCTATATTCATTCCTTGCAAGTTATTGTTTCATTTTGTTCCGTCCTTCTTTCCGCTTTTATTATGTATTGTATACAGGTTATATTGTAATTGCCCTGCCGTAGCCTCGTCACTACCTCGTCGAGGTTAGGCTCGGAACTTACCAGTACATGGGGTTGTTTGTACTGATACTGCACTCTGCACTTTCTGTACAGATTTTGGAGCAGGCAGTGGCTGATTGAGAGATTGGCTGTAGGTTACACAGTTTGGA
The DNA here is from genome assembly GCF_001879085.1 of Nicotiana attenuata. Lineage (NCBI taxonomy): Eukaryota > Viridiplantae > Streptophyta > Magnoliopsida > Solanales > Solanaceae > Nicotiana > Nicotiana attenuata. Next base: position 250,389 of record NW_017671792.1, read on the forward strand.
GACCCAAGGTAGTCCTGCTGGCGTCCGCAGGCCCTGGTGTCCCCTTCTACGTCTCTACATTAATGGTTTCTTTCTTTTCAAAACAGTTGTAATTTCTTTCAGACTGATGTTTGTAGAAAATCATAGTATTTTTGTGAGTTGTGACACCGTATTCAGGGTAGTAACAGTAACAATATTGGTTATAGTATATATATACATAAAGAGGTTGTTTACTCACTTCCGCAATTATTTCTACTTGTTTTAGTTTGTTTACTCTTAATCATTGAAACGTAAAGGAAATTGATTAATAACACTCTAATGTTGGCTTGCCTAACAAGTGTGATATTAGGTGCCATCACGATCCCGATGGTGGGAATTCCGGGTCGTGACAACGTTGTATGGCACTAGTCCATGAATACGGGTATCATAGCTTGGACCGTATTTTATCCCCAAATATCCAAACTTTGGCGGAAATTCATTTTCTTTGATTTACTTACCCTCTCACCTTCATGAATTTACTCATCACTTGTTTGAAATAGCATAATGCTTATAATCTTAAAATAATCTCATTCCCGAACTTACGTCGATTAAC
>NW_017671793.1:0-17925 GCF_001879085.1 Nicotiana attenuata
CTTTGTCCACTACTACAATTAGTATTTATTTTCTAGTGTAGAAGGCTCGACGTATGGTCGACAAGAGGTGTTTAGCCTATTTGGCCTATGTCCGTGATTCTAGTGCGGAGGTTCTATCCAGAGATTCAGTACCAGTTATTCGTGAGTTTCTAGGGGTGTTTCCTGCAGACCTGTCCGGGATGCCACCCGATAGGGATATTGATTTTTGTATTGATTTGGCCCTGGGCACTCAGCCCATTTCTATTCCGCCATACCATATGGCCCCGCCGGAGTTGAGGGAATTAAAGGACAGCTGCAAGATTTGCTTGATAAGGGCTCATTAGACCTAGTGTCTCGCCCTGGGGTGCGCCCCTGTTGTTTGTGAAGAAGAAGGATGGGTTGATGAGGATGTGCATAGATTATTGGTAGTTGAACAAAGTCACTATCAAGAACAAGTATCTGTTGCCGAAGATTGATGACTTATTTGATCAGCTTCAGGGTGCCAAGGTGTTTTTGAAGATTGATTTGAGATCTGGCTACCATCAGTTGTGGATTAGGGCATCTGATGTCCCTAAGATGGCTTTTCGGACTCGGTACAGGCATTATGAGTTCCTAGTGATGTCATTTGGGTTAGCAAATGCCCCAGCCGCATTTATGGATTTGATGAATCGGGTGTTCAAACCCTATTTGGATTTTTTTGTGATTGTATTCATTGATGACATCTTGATCTACTCTCGCAGTCGAGAGGAGCACGAGCAGCATCCTCGGATTGTACTCCAGACTCTGAGAGATAGCCAGTTACATGCCAAGTTTTCGAAGAGTGAGTTTTGGTTAGACGCAGTCGCCTTTTTGGGGCACGTTGTATTGGCATAGGCCATAAAGGTGGATCCTAAGAATATTGAGGCAGTTCAAAACTGGCCTAGACCTACTTCAGCTACAGGATCCGGAGTTTCCTAGGTTTGGCGGGTTATTACTGCCGGTTCGTGAAGGGGTTTTCATCCATAGTAGTCCCATTGATCACATTGACCCAGAAAGGTGCCCTGTTCAGATGGTCGGACGAGTGTGAGTTGAGCTTTCAGAAGCTCAAGATTGCTTTGACTACGGCACCAGTGTTGGTGTTGCCCCGCTAGTTCAGGATCTTACACTATGTATTGTGATGCATCTCGTATTGGGCTCGGTGCAGTGTCGATGCAGGACGGTAGGGTAATTGCATACGCGTCGCGACAGTTGAAGGTTCATGAGAATAATTACCCTGTTTAAGACTTAGAGTTTCCAGCCATCGTTCATGCGCTGAAGATTTGGAGGCATTATCTTTACGGTGTGTCGTGCAAGGTATTCACAGATCATCAGAGTCTATAGTATTTGTTCAAGTAAAAGGAACTCAACTTGAGGCAGAGGAGGTGGTTGGAGCTGTTGAAAGACTATGATATCACCATTTTGTATTACCCCGGGAAGTCCAATATAGTGGCTAATGCCTTGAGTAGAAAGGCGGTGAGTATGGGCAACCTTGCGTACATTCCAGTTGGTGAGAGGGCGCTTGCTGCAGATGTTCAGGCTTTGGCCAATCAGTTCATGAGGTTAGATATTTCAGATCCAGTCGTGTTCTAGCTTGCACAAGCGCTCGGTCTTCCTAGTATGAGCGCATTAGGGAGCATCTGTATGATGACTCTCATATGCTTGTCCTTAGGGACACGGTGCGGCACGACGGTGCCAAGCAGGTTATTGTAAGAGATGATGGTGTTTTGAGGATGCAGGGTCGTATTTGTGTGCCCAATGTGGATGGACTTTGTGAGTTGATTCTTGAGGAGGCCCACAGTTCCTGGTATTCTATTCATCCGGGTGCCGCCAAGATGTATTAGGACTTACGGCAACATTATTGGTGGAGAAGGATATAGTTGTATCTGTAGCTCGGTGTCTAAATTGTCAGCAAGTTAAGTACGAGCATCGGAGGCCTGGTGGTTAGCTTCAGAAGTTAGAGATTCTCGATTGGAAGTGGGAGCGTATCACTATGGATTTTGTTGTTGGACTTCCACAGACTCAGAGGAAGTTCGACACAGTATGGGTCATTGTGGACAGGTTGACCAAGTCAGCACATTTCATTCCAGTGGCAGTTACCTATTCTTTAGAGCAGTTAGCTGAGATCTACATCCTCGAGATCGTCTGTCTTCAAGGTGTGCCCATGTCTATCATTTTTTATCGAGGTACGCAGTTCAGCTCGCACTTTTGGAGGGCAGTACAACGTGAGTTGGGTACACAGGTTAATTTGAGCACATCATTTCATCCCTAGAAGGACGGACAGTCCGAATGCACTATTCAGATATTAGAGGACATGCTATGCGCTTGTGTTAAGAATTTCGAGGGTTCTTGGGACCAGTTCTTACCACTTATGGATTTTGCCTATAACAACAGCTAGTCGTCGAGCATTCAGATAGCTCCCTATAAGGCATTATACGGGAGGCGGTGCTGGTCGCCAGTTGGATGTTTCGAGCCAGGGAGGCTCGGTTGTTGGGTACAGATTTGGTGCCAAAAATTGATGTCGCCGAAATTCACACCACTGATTGGGATTGTGAAGTGGTCGATGCAATTATAATTACCCAACGTGAGTCGGGGTCGATTCCGCAGAGAGCTTATATTGGATTAGGTATATATCTAGACTAAGTGTATGATGTGCCCAAAATGCACTTCCACATATTTGGTTGTTTCTTTCAACTTCTAATGATTATGCTAATGTTAGCAAATGAAAAGCTAGAGAACGATATTTTTGGTGTTGTTGTTTTTCAAGTTTATAAAATATCTAGGGTTGTGACTTCCACCTAGGTGGTTACCTAACGGATTGTGAGCTTTAGGTCAAGTTTGATTGGTTGGGGTCATAATATAGCAATCACACGCAATTACCCACTCAATACCTCTCGGTAGTTAGAGTGGTTTTGCCCAATTTGGCTTTCTCAAGTCCAAATGGGTATTGCCCAAAACAAGTGATAGATGCTCAAGTCGGGTCTTACTATCTCTAGATTCAACCCTTTAATTGGGGCTATCAATTTCTTGATTTCACCACAATTCCTTGTTAGCCAAGTTTTCCTAGACTTAGTCTCTCTTTCTCAAGTAGAGTCTAAGTCAATTAGGCATGAATCAATGTTTGCAACCATTAATTCATGAATTCAAGCAAGAACTAGGCTAAATATAACTGACCCAATCACAAACAAGCCCTAAATTAAACACCCATTAGGTACCCACACTAGGGTTCGGTCACAACCCTAGCCAGAAATTTAGCTACTCATAGAGAAAATTGAATAAACTAAAGAAGAAAATAAGATTAACCTCATAATAGATGATAAAGGGAAGAAAATCCAATATTAAAATGATAAACTATCACAAAGTTGTGAGCACGTAATTTTTGCCGACCCAAAATACTCCTACAGAATCTCACAATAGATTTTTGTAGGTCATTTTAATTCTGTAGAATTTCTAGAAAATTTGTTTAAGTGTTTGTATTTTTATTTGCATTTTTTGCATGCATTAAAGCATAGAAAATACCCAAATGTTATATTCGAGTTTCATGCATTGCATTCTTAGTTTGGTAATTGCATTTTACTGTAATTGTTAATTAATCACATCAACGAAACAAAATCAAAAAAAAAAAAAAAGAAATACATGCATAATATTATTCCACTTTTTAGTTCTAGTTTTAGTATTTTTCTTTTATTAGGTCTAAAATCAATTAATTATTTTGGTATTAGAATTAGCTAATTAAATCAACTTTATTATTAGGTTTATCTTAGGATTTAATTTAGAATCATTAGTGGTTGGTAATTAGTATTAATTTTAATTAGTATTTAATTAAATTTGAGTCAAAATATAAAAAAGAAGAAGAGAAGGGAAGGTTTGTTTTGGACTCTATTTGGGCCGAATGTGTTTAGCCCAATTGATTCTGATCCAGTTTCGCCCGGTCCAGCCCAGATCCACGCCTGGTCCAGCCCCCCATTAAAGGAAACGACGTCGTTTTGATATCTCAATCTTAGCTGTCGATCTTCCTTGATCGAGCGGCTCGGACCCGATCCTCTTTTTCCCATATATCTGTCGGAACCATACCCCTAAAACCTTCAGAACCCCCCCATTTCCCCGTCTCCTTCACTCTAAACCCAAAACCTAGCCGCCCTAGTTCCCCATCTCTTCACCACCAGCCGCCGCCTGCCGGAAATTGCCCCACTGCGGCGGTACGTCGCCAAATGACTCCAAATGCATACCCTACAACCTCCTTCCTCCTCTCAACCCAAATCCCTCATTAACTCTCCCAAAAAAACCGCCCAAACTCCATGAAATCCAAATCTAGGAATTCCAGAAAACCCTAATTTTTTCTTTTCCGATTTTCGCGCAATTCCAACTCGATTTGACCTAAATCTTGCGTTAATAGATTGCTCTCAACAAGAGCAATCGATTGACGATAGTTTTGAGTCATTCCGAGATCATCGGATTTGGGCAGACTCGCCAGATTCCGGCCAGAATTCATCGGTTCTATTCGTCCACCGAAGTTCGTTCATTATTTCTTCTGAGTTAAATTGGGGTAATGTCTCTTGCTGTTTTTTCCTTCATCATCGTTTTCCTGCTTAGCTTGCATGTTTTAGCTTTATGTTAATTTCAGTGTTTACTAGAATTTGTTAAATCCTCATCTCAATAGTCTCTTTAACATGTTTTAACAGTCTTCTTTGGTAAGATTCGTTTTGGTGTTAGGTTGTTGATGATTTCTGTTTCCGCTTCTTTTTAGAGAATGGTTCATGCTAAATTTGTTTAGTTTAGTGTTCTGTTTCTTTAGTCTTTGATTTGTGTTAATTCTTGCTTTACTTTGTTGGTCTTGATTTGTAAACAGATAGAAACTTATAGGGGTTAATTGAACAATAAAGAAACTTAAGGGGGGTCATTGGAAGGGTATGAAATAGGAATTTCAGATAAGGCCAATGAAAGAAGGGTCTAGAACAGGGGCAGCTGGCCTCATTTGGTTAGCACAAAGTGCAGAAGCCAATGAGGGACAGCCAGCTGTCCAAGTTTGTTAAAAAGATGCCTTTGTGGCTGAAGCGATAATTCCCTGATTCTGTTTTCAGCACATGGAATTTCAGTTGCTTATAAATAGAACCCTTCCCTCACTCCTTAGATAGATTTTTGAGACCCTGAAAATACCCTAAACGGCAGCCCTACTGTTCCATTAGATATGATCAAAATTCTGATTTGAAAAAGAAAGAAGTTAGAGCAAGTTTTCTGGGAATTTTTGGTTTTACAAAATCGAAGCAAGGATTAAACTGAAGCTGTGTATTGCTGCTGATTTGAGACTGCTTTCACTGATTCTTTGCTGAACTTCTGACTTTACTCTTATTTTGCTTTTGATATTCAGGTACCTCTTGAACCCTTGAATTGCAAAAGAAGTTTGAAGCATGTATTTAGTTGTTTTGTTGTAATAAGAAGTTGTTTGTCCAAATGTTAGTCTAAAGCATGTATTTAGCTGTTTTGTCGTAATAAGACCCAAATGTTAGATTCCAGACTGCCTTGTGTAGGCTGTTTTTAGTTTAATTGTTTGTTTAGGTATGCATTTGTTTGATTACCCAAGTGTTAGATTCCAGACTGCCTTGTATTCTACATCTAATGTTCTGTGCTATTAGCTTAGTTATATGTATGAACAGTCGTTTATTTGCTCCATGTATTATTTCTGACAGTTTCGAAATGCTTGAATGCCCTGGTAGCTCATTTGATCCTTATTAGGATGGGCTGAGTATGTATTATAAAGGGCAGTGTCAAACTATCTCAGATCTTTGCATTGTTAAAGCGATTAGGTATTTAAGTTTGGGGTGATTCATAAATGGGTTGAAGGTGTAGTCTCTTATTGCTAGTATTAACAACATGTTAATAATTAGATTCATGATATGTAAGATTAGCTTCTGATTTTTGGTTGATTTCTTTAAAAATACTGTTGGGTCACATTTGATTCAAAAGAACTTGAGTCTCAATTGGGCTTGACAACGGCCCAGGTGAGGCAGCCTGGTCGAATTTCGACCTGAGGTGTTCTGATCGTTACCTACTTCTCGTTATGGGCTCAATTGCGAGCCCTGTTATATTCAGCAATTTTAATTCCTTAAATTTTCCATTTAGTGTGATGAAAATGGACTTATAGTACAAAGCATATATGTATAAAGCTGGGCCTGGTATTGGCCCAATCGACATTGCCAGGTCAAACCAGGCCGTTTGCACTCTCACCCGCATCCTTGGGCTCAATTTCGAGCCCAGTTCCTCCAGCCTTGTTTTCTCTTTAAAATTTCTTAGATTATGTGTTGGGATTGTTGATGGCCCATCTCCTCTCAAGTGATGAAGAGATTAATGTATTATTCAAAGCATGTTTACAATCAGTAGATTTAGATTGAATTTTTGATTTAGATTAAACTTGAACATCTGTAATTCGCTCTAGTTGAATACAAATCTTCTTTTTTTGAAATAAATTGAGGCGTGCTATGCATAAATGAATCCCGATATATGGACCTCATGTTAATGCAAAAACTAGTATGGAAAAGACTTGGGACATTCACGGATAGTATAGAAAAACACCTTGAGTATTCGTAGTTTGCTTTAGGCACGTTCAATATACCATCGTGGTTGTGTACACGTTCGTGTGACATAATTACGATCTTAAAAACAAAATCGGATTATGCGTTCGCGCAACTTCGACTAAACTTTCTTAATAATAACAAAGCGTTATTAATCGTGGACACATTCGCGTGACATGATTTTTGACGCGCCAAACAAATGGGTACACGTACGCTTGGCCTGTTTTAAGATAATTTCCTAATAAAAAGGTGAATGCACATAGGTTCTAAAATAAGTAATTAGACAATTTAATCAAGCCAAGTATGATTAAAGCGACCGTGTTAAACCACGAAACCCGGGAATGCCTAACACCTTCTCCCAGGTTAACAGAATTCCTTACCCGGATTTTTGTATTTCGCGGACTATCTAACACAGTCAAACTTCCTCAATTCGGGATTTTAAACCGGTGACTTGGGACACCATAAATTACCCCAAGTGGAGACTCTGAATTGAATAAATAATCCCATTTCGATTGTCACTTAAATTGGAAAAAACTCCCTTATACCCTTTCGGGGTAGAAAAAGGAGGTGTGACAGCTCTGGCGACTCTGCTGGGGAAAAGAACCTAGAATCTCTGGTTCAGGGTTCAAGAATTCGGGATTTTAATATGATTTTACTTGGCTTTATTTGTTGCTAATATTACTGTATTTTGTGAACTAATGTGCTAATTGTTGTTTATTTACCATTTCGATATTGTTTGAATTTTATTAAAATGCCTTCTTACGCCACCCTTCTGAGTCTTCTAAGATATGGTGCACACGTACGCGTGGCCCACTTTTTGTTTGAAGTCATACCAATTAGAACGGGGCTTGGGTCAGCAACAAGGCCGTGTAGACTTTCGTGCTCCCAGTACGTTGCCCTCACCACGGCTCGAGCTATCCGCTCGGGTAAGCCAGGTCTAGAACACAACCCCAGGTTTAAACCTAGAATAACATAACCTCATGCCGGATCCCTAGTAGGAACGTTTGTTTGCATCACGTGCATTTGACTTAGGGGACTTAACACAGGGGTTGGGTCCGTCTAGGATAAGTGTACCCAAAATAACAGACCATCCTGATACATCTTACGTGCTATGTGAACATTTATTTGTTTCGGCCTACATGCTGACCTGCTAGGAAAAGAAAATAAGGGGAAAAACCAAGAGTGATGTAGGAAGGAAATAAAACCCGGTTCTGAAAATCCCGGTATTCAAAAATGTCCCGGAACTCTGCCAAAAATTTTTCAAAAAAAGGGTTTGAAAAATAAGAAGAAAAGAAAACGAAAAAAAAAGAGTCATTTCAAAACGGGTCCTTTATGTTTTTTTCAAATTATGTCAAAACTGACCGAACTACGCAGGTCTGATTCTCACCGGATGTGGGATACGTAGGCAACCTACATAGGGTTCGGCCTCTTTTTTGCAAATTAACCAAATAAAATGAAGTGTTGTTAGGGCTCTAGTCAAAAGAATAAGCCAACCCAGCTTCGGTTATGTTTTAAGCCGTTCTTGCCGAGATAGCCTTAGAATATTTTTCAATTGTCGAAGGGCTATTTTCGTAGAGAACGAACAAGTCTGTCAGTGAGGGGTCATTTTTCTAAGTGTCTTCCCCGGCCTCAAAATTTACTTGGAATTGTGAAGAGGCCACATTTACATTTAAGAATTGTTTTCGAAAAAGGGTCCACCAGAGTCAACCCTAACCTTAACTATTCATAGGTACCAAGATGAACACTGTCCAGAATCCGAAACTACTGGTCATAGAACAAGCTCAGTTGCAGTTATGTATGTGGTGGTATGATTTGGATGAAGATGGTCAGGATTGGGTGAAAGAGCAGTTGGGTGCCCTTACGGACATTTTGGAAATCAAACCACAGGAGGATTTAATCAAGGCCTTGGTAACCTTTTGGGATCCTGTGCACATTGTTTTTCGTTTCTCGGATTTTGAGCTCACCCCTACTCTGGAGGAAATAGCTGGACACATTCACTTTGGCCGGGACTTGAGAAAACAACAACTTATATTCCCGAGGGCTCCCTCTGTGCACAAATTCTTTGATCTTCTTAATATTAGCAAACAAATGAAGAAGGCTCATGAGAACAAAGGATGCTGTTCCTTTCAATTTCTGTATTCCAGATTTGGGCATTCAGTCGGGTTCGAAACACATGAAAAGGGACTAAATAACAAACAAGACAAGAGCATTTGGCAAATTTATCGCAGGTTCGCTTTCATAGTGGCGTTCTTGGGAATCATAGTCTTTCCGAATGCAGAGGGGACGATAGATACCCACATGGCCAGAGTTGCACAAATCCTAACTACAAAGAAAGATCAAACACTTGCTCCTTTAGTGTTGGCAGACATTTATCGGGCATTGACATAATGTAGATCCGGGGCTCAATTCTTTGAAGGCTGTAATGTTCTTCTACAAATGTGGTTGATCGAGCATCTCCCCCATCACCCCAAATTCATGAGCTATGGTTCAAGCAAAGATAACTTCATCAAGAGTTACGAGGAAAGGGTGAAAGACTACAATGCTCCAGAAGGGTTTGAAGCCTGTGTCTCCCACTTGAAAACTCTAAAAGCAAGTCAGGTCGAGTGGACTATAGGATGGCTTCCGGTGATGGAAATCATACATATGACGGCTACAAAGGGTTACCTAATGTTGATGGGTTTGAGGAGTGTTCAGCCATACGCACCGTAGAGGGTCTTAAGGCAATTCGGGAGATATCAGGTGGTGCCTGAGGATGAAGATCTAACCACCCAGGTCATTGAGCTACATCCAGAAGCTACATTGCCTGAAGCTTTAGTTCAGCAAGATTGGAATGGTTGCCGATATCTGAAAAACGACACCTAGGTACCAGATGTTGCAAAGGGGAAGTGGATCCGGGTTATGGAGTGTGGTTTGAGAGAAAGTCTTGTGCAAGTAATGAGCCAGAGCCCGAGAGACCAGCAAAGAGACCGCATGTCCAGGCTTTTGATGACAAAGTCAGGGAAAGGTTGGCCTGGGGAGAGAAAGTGAAAAAGTATCAAGCCGCCATTCACACTCTGGAAGAGAAATTGAGAAATGTTGAGTTCAATAATGATCTACAAATGCAAGAAGCTGAAGGAGAAAGAAGAAGGTTGGTCCAGGAAAATGAAGCTCTCCGAGCTCAAATTCAGAGGATGAAGATCGCCACTGAAAATTCGGCCAGAAGCAGACAAGATGAGAAACTCATAAATAGTCTTAGACGGAAGGTGTGTGATTACAAGACTGACTTGGAAAAGGCCGAAGAGGAATTGGCTAAGACCCAAGCAAGGTTGGCACAGAATGCAGAAGGGCGGGCAAAATTTGTTCAACGGCTAAAGGAAATATATGACAAAGAGGTCACAGTGCTAAAGAAGAAGCTGACTACCCTAGAAAATGAGATGGCCCAGCAATCGCAGAATTTCAAGTCAGAGAGGGAGCATTGCTATGCACTGATTAGCCAACTGGAGGAAAGCATGCAACAATTACAGGATCAAAACAATGCGGATACCCAAGTGTTGGAAGCTCGGGCACAGCAAATAGGGCGTTTGCTTCAGGAGAAAGGTGTCATTAGAATGAGGGTTAAAGAAATAGCCAACTATGTCGTGATGAAGTGTCACGAATGTGAGGACATGACTAGGTCGATGTTTTTTGCTTCTGTGATGACATTCGTTCGCCAGGTAATGGCCGACTTGGACCGTCTTCAGCAGGATATTGCACGAAGGCCCGCGCAAAGACCAGGCTCCCAGGGCACCGGTGGAAGCTCTTATGTACTCCTGACTTTCTGTTGGTTTCCAGTCTGTAGTTCATTAGTTGAGTCTGTTAGTTTTAATGTCTAGTCTGTTTTTCTTATTCAGAGTCTGTATGTCAGAGTCATTGTAACAGAAAATCCAAAAAGATTTTATTTTAATGAAATATTGAAAACCTCAAAAATTTTCTTTTATTTTACTTCACATTTATCCCCTGAACTACGTAATGATCTGATTCATGCGGCGTTATGATACGTAGGAAATCCCCATAGGATTGGATCATAACCCTAAAATGGAAAGAGAGGAAAGAAACTGAGTGAGAAGTGAGAGTGCCAAAACAAGAGAGGAAAGAAAGTGCAAAAATGAAAAGAGGATCGACAAGAACCAAGTAAAGAAAGACAGGAGTGAAAAGAAAAGAGAGAAGAAAAAGTGCAAAGCGAAAAGAGTTAGTTAAAGCCGGGATGAAGCATGCAATCGTTCAAATGCATGATAGAAGCGGTTAACTATTTAGGTGCATTACGTCCCAAACGTGCGGTTGCCTATCTGTTAAACTCTTAAACACTAACAAGTTTGCTGTTGTTATTGAGTACAGGAAGGTGGTTAGTTTGTTTGGCATTCTGGCAAGTCACCCATATAATACCAGGTCTAAACACAAGGCGATTATGGCTAGCAAAGAACTAGATGCAAGTGTTATTGACCCGCCGAAAGAGATGGAGGAATCTGAGGCTGGTTTGAAAGAAGAGGTATATAAGCTGAAGCACCAAATGGCCGAAATGTACCAGGCATGGATGAAGGGGAATCCTCCACCGTCATACCCCGCCAACCCTGCTTTCATCCCACCACTAGCTCAATCCCAAGAACCCACCATTGTTGATCTATTCCCACAACATGCACCGAGCTTCACCCCTTACCATCACTATCCGGGCACCTCCTCCCAAGCCATCCAAGCTCCACCAGCCAAAGCAACCACCCAACCTGCTTTGCCAGCTGCCCCTGTCTTCGTAGCACCCCCCACCAGCCACCCTCCATCGATCTTCAAGTGAGCCATCATTCCAAGCCCACGATAACCAATACTATGCCCCAGAGCCTACCTTCAAAGTCCCAGATCATTACTCTTACACGCCTCACTTTGAACTTCCGACCGAAACTGAGAAGCCACCCAAAAACACAGAGCAAGAGGAGATATCTAGGAAGGTAAAGAGTTTGGAGCAGTCACTAAGAAATATGCAAGGGTTGAGTGGCCAGGTGAGTGTGGGATATAAAGATCTGTGTCTGTTTCTGGATGTTCAGCTACCTGCCGGATTCAAAATGCCTAACTTTGACTTGTACGACAGGCATGGAGACCTCGTAGCCCACTTAAGAGGATTTTGCAGCAAAATGAGGGGTGCTGGCAGGAAGGATGTACTGTTAATGGCATACTTTAGTCAAAGTTTGAGTGGTGCAGCATTGGAGTGGTACAATCGCCAGAACAACAACAGGTGGTACAATTGGGATGACTTGGCTCAGGCTTTCGCTCGGCATTTCCAGTACAACGTCGAGATTGTCCCAGATCGCATGTCCTTGACTAAGATAGAGAAAAAGCCAGTGAAAGTTTCAGGGAGTATGGTTTTCGTTGGAGAGAACAGGCAGCACGAGTCAACCCTCCAATGAAGGAAGCTAAAATGGTTGAGTATTTTCTTCAGGCCTTGCAGCCTACTTATTTTGGTCATCTCATCTCTGCCATAGGTAAGTCTTTCAACGAAGTGGTGAAAATGGGAGGATTGGTAGAGGAAGGACACAAATCCAACAAGATCATGAGTTACTCTGCCATCAAAGCAACTACACAAGCAATCCAGAATGGTACCGGGGGTGTGTTTAGAAAGAAGAAGAAAGAAGATATTGCTATGGTCGCCTCAAGATCGTGGCATAACCCAAGGGGTTCGCCACACCATTATACCCAGACTCGACCCCAACCTCAAACCAACACCCAAACCCCATATAATCCACCCCAACACTACTACCTACCACAAAACCCTCAATATTCCGTCAGATCACCCCAATACCACGTCTACCACGCACAGTCATATGATCAACCCTCTCCTTACCCGCAATGGCGTGCACCAGCTCCACAAAATCCTTACCCCCTCCACAAACATACTGAAACCCTATTGGTCCAAGCTTTCGACCCAAGCCAGAGTATAAAAATGAAAGGCTTTAGCGGAAGAAAACTTTCACCCCGCTTGGGGAGTCTTATACCAGTTTGTTTTAGAGGTTGAGGTAGTTGGATGTTCTGAGGCCAATTGAGTCTAAATTACCAAACCCCCCTCCAAAGAACATGGATTATTCCCTCAGATGTGCATATTGTTTTGATGCTCTGGGGCACGACACAGAAAAATGTTGGCATTTGAAGAACGCCATCCAGGAGCTCATTGATACAAACCAAATTGTCGTCCAGAGTTCGGAAACTCCGAACATCAATCAAAATCCATTGCCAGCCCATGCTGAAGTACACATGATTGAGATAGTGTATAAAGATGGGGAGCCCAAGAAGCCTTCAAAGTCTGTCATGATGGTCTGTGCCGGTGAAAGTATTTCAGTCAAAACTCTAGTTGTTACAAAAGCAACATATCTAACAGCTGACGGGCTGACAGACAAGATGAGCTTGCCCAGTATTAGGCCACCTGTATTGGTTGTGAAAGGGCCCCTAAATGATGTGGAAGCAAAGCAAGGAAAGCCAAAGGTGGGGGTGTCAAAGGCAGCAGGTAAGCCTGTTATAATCGTAGAGGGGGCTGCACTGACCCCATTATTATTAAGCCTTTGACTCAGTTGCCGATAAGTAACACCAAGGCTGTTCCATGGAATTACAAGCAAGTGATAGTAACCTATAAAGGGAAAGAAGTGGAAGAGAAAGTCAACCAAACTCGGGGGTTAACTCGATCGGGGAGATGTTTTACCCCGAAAGCTTTAAGGAAAGCTAAGCCACTCAAAGATAATCCCATTATAGTGAAAAAGCCAGTCACCGAAGAGGAGGCGGAAGAATTCTTGAGTAAAATGAAAATGCAAGATTACTCCATCGTAGAACAGTTGAGGAAGACACCCGCTAAAATTTCTCTTCTATCATTTTTGATACATTCGGATGAGCACCGCCGAGCCCTCATGAAGATCCTGAATAAAGCCCATGTACCTGACAAGATTACAGTGAACCATTTGGAGAAGATTACTAACAAGATATTCGAGACAAACAGAATCACCTTCTCGGATGATGAGTTGCCTTTGGAAGGTACGGAACGTAATCGGGCTCTTATCTCACAGTGAAATGCGAAGATTTTATGGTCACACGAGTGATAGTTGACAATGGTTCCAGTGCAAACATTTGCCCGCTCTCCACTCTGCACAAGTTGAACATTGATACTGAAAGGATCCAGAAGAATAGTATATGTGTCCGGGGTTTCGATGGAGGGGGAAAAGATTTTGTTGGCGATATAGTGCTAGAACTCACAATAGGACCAGTTGAATTTACCATGGAATTCCAGGTACTAGATGTGGTCGTTTCTTACAATCTACTGTTGGGCAGGCCCTGGATACATGTTGCCAAAGCAGTCCCTTCTTCCTTGCACTAGATGGTAAAGTTCAAGTGGGACAGACAGCAGATCGTCGTGCCTGGTGATGAGAACCTGGGTGCTTACAATGATACCTCGTCCCGTTTATTGAGGGCGAAGATGATAAGGGGCATTGGGTCTACCAGGTTTCTGAAACAGTGCCAGTTGAGAAAGTTTCGGAGGGGGAATGTATTCCAGGTCCAAAGTTTGCCTCTGCATCTGTCATGGTGGCATCTGAAATGTTTAGGAATGGTTTTGTGCCGGGAAAAGGTCTGGGCGCATCTTCACAAGGTATCGTGCAGCCAGTGTCTCTACCTGAAAATTTGGGTACGTTTGGTCTAGGATTCAAGTCCATGAGGAAAGATGTGAAAATGGCTAAAAGGTCGAAAAGGAAGGCATGGGCACTTCCGAAGCCTATCCCACGCCTCTCTAGGTCCTTTGTCAAACCAGGGATCGTGAAGCGCCTAGTGTCAGCAATCCCAAATCCTGTGGTTGACGTTGATGAGGAATTAATTGAAAGGTTCCAAAGGTTATTTGATGAGGTGAACATGGTGGAAATTGGAGAAGGTTCTAGCAAAGAGGATGTGCAGTTCGCCGGGCCGAAAGTGAAGCTTAACAATTAGAAGGCTACTCCTCTCCCTACATGGAAGGAGTTTTGGTAGTTTGCTTTGTTTTCCTTTCTATCTGGGTTATTCCAGGGTTGTAATCCAATTTTTATTTTATTTTTCGCTTGTTTTGATGTACAAACCCTTTTATCCTTTATTTTCAATGAAATGTAATTTCCCTTTTCCTTTACTCCTGATAGTGTCATTTTTTTCTTTTTCTTCTTTGTACAGTTCTTTTTATGCTAGTTTCAATGACATGACATGCATGAGGAATTTTCTGCCAAGTCCTAAGAGTAAATCTAACTCTGAAATAATAATCCAAGAAGTAGAGTGTGATGATGAAAAATAATACGATGAGGAGGAGGCATTTGAGGAAATTAGTAAAGAACTAAATCATTTTGAAAAGAAATCCAAGCCGATTTTGAATGAAACTGAAGCAATCAATTTAGGAGATCCAGATAAAGTCAAAGAAACCAAGATAAGTGTACATCTTGAACCATAAATCAGGGAAGAAATAATCAAAACATTGTTTGAATATAAAGATATTTTTGCATGGTCGTATGATGACATGCCGGGTTTGAGTACTGACTTGGTAGTTCACAAACTGCCAACTGATCCAGCTTTCCCTCCCGTCAAGCAGAAGTTAAGGAAGTTCAAAACTAACATGAGTGTGAAGATCAAAGAAGAAGTCACAAAGCAGCTTGATGCAAAGGTCATTCGAGTCACGCGGTATCCAACTTGGTTAGCTAATGTTGTGCTTGTGCAAAAGAAAGATGGTAAGACTAGAGTGTATGTTGATTACCGTGATCTCAACAAAGCGAGTCCGAAGGATAACTTCCCATTGCCAAATATCCACATTTTGATTGATAACTGTGCCAAGCATGAGATTGGGTCTTTTGTGGATTGCTAAACGGGATATCATCAGATCTTAATGGATGAGGAAGATGCGAAAACGACGACATTCATCGCGCCATGGGGAACATATTGCTACCGGGTAATGCCATTTGGTTTGAAAAATGCTGGGGCAACTTATATGAGAACAATGACCACCATATTCCATGACATGATACACAAGGAGATTGAGGTCTACGTAGATGATGTGATCATAAAGTCCAGGAAGCAGTCAGACCATGTCGGGTAAGTTGTTGGGGTTCATAGTCAGTCGGCGGGGTATCGAGTTGGATCCGTCGAAGATTAAGGCCATCCAGGAATTACCACTGCCAAAGAACAAGACCGAGGTGATGAGTTTGCTAGGGAGGTTGAACTACAGCAGGTTTATCGCTCAACTCACGACAACGTGTGAGCCCATCTTTAAGTTTCTCTTGAAGGATGTCGTGGTCAAATGGACTGTTGAGTGTCAGGAGGCATTCGACAAAATCAAGAGGTACTTGTCAAACCCACCTGTGCTAGTCCCGCCGGAGCCCGGGAGGCCTTTGATTCTTTATTTGACAGTCCAGGATAATTCATTTGGTTGTGTGTTGGGCCAACATGATATCGCTGGCAAGAATGAGCAGGCTATTTATTATCTCAGCAAGAAGTTCACTTCTTTTGAGGTCAAGTATACTCTTTTTGAAAGGAAATGTTGCGCCCTGACTTGGGTGGCACAAAAGTTGAAACATTATCTGTCGTCCTATACTACATATCTCATTTCTCGCATGGATCCTCTAAAGTATATCTTTCAGAAGCCTATGCCCACAGGAAGACTTGCGAAGTGGCAGATTTTGCTCTTAAAGTTTGACATCGTCTATGTGATTCGGACCGCGATGAAAGCACAAGCTTTGGCCGATCACTTGGCCGAGAACCCGGTGGATGAAGAATATGAGCCATTTAAGACTTACTTTCCTGATGAAGAAGTGATGCATATTGACGACACTGAGCAGGATGAAAAGCCAGGTTGGAAACTTTTCTTTGATGGGGCCGTTAACATGAAAGGTGTTGGAATAGGAGCTGTGCTCATTTCTGAAACAGGGCACCACTACCCTATCACAGCCCAACTTCGTTTCTATTGTACCAACAACATGGCTGAGTACGAGGCGTGCATTTTGGGTTTGAGGTTAGCTGTAGACATGGGAGCCCAGTAAGTACTAGTTTTGGGAGATTCAGATCTGTTGGTGCACCAGATTCAGGGAGAATGGGAGACTCGAGATTTGAAGCTCATGTCATATCGACAATGTTAGCAAGACCTTTGTCAACGATTCAGATCAATAGAGTTCAGGCATATTCCTAGGATCCATAATGATATTGCTGACGCCTTGGCCACTCTGGCGTCAATGTTATATCATCCAGATAAGGCTTATGTTGACCCTTTGCATATTCAGGTTCGTGATCAGCATGCTTATTGTAACACGGTGGAAGAGGAACTTGATGGTGAACCTTGGTTTCACGATATCATGGACTACATCAAGTCGGGGGTATATCTGGTACAGGCCACAAGAGATCAAAAAAGAACAATTCGGCGCCTGGCTAGTGGATTTTTCTTAAGTGGAAGAGTTTTCTACAAGAGAACTCCAGATCTTGGATTGCTGAGGTGCATAGATGCTAAACACGCCACGACTATCATGACCGAAGTGCATTCCGGAGTTTGTGGGTCGCATGTGAGTGGATATGTTTTGTCAAAGAGAATTCTTCGAGCAGGGTATTATTGGCTCACCATGGAACGAGATTGCATCAGCTTTGTGCGCAAATGTCACCAATTCCAGGTACACGATGATCTGATTCATTCTCCGCCATCGGAGTTACATACAATGTCCGCACCTTGGCTTTTTGTTGTTTGGGGCATGGATGTCATTAGACCAATTGAGCTGGCAGCGTCGAACGGGCATAGCTTTATCCTGGTGGCCATTGATTATTTCACAAAGTGGGTCGAAGCTATAACTTTCAAGTCGGGGATCGAGAAAGCAGTGGTGAATTTTGTTCATTCAAATCTCATCTGTCGGTTCGAAATCCCCAAGGTAATCATTACAGATAATGCTGCGAATCTCAATAGCCGTTTGATGAAAGAGGTATGCCAACAGTTCAAGATTATGCACCAAAATTCCACCCTATATCGCCCCAAGGCAAATGGAGTTGTTGAGGCAGCCAACAAGAACATAAAGAAGATACTTCGAAAGATGGTGCAAGGTTCTAGGCAGTGGCATGAGAAGTTCCCTTTTGCTTTGCTGGGTTATCGCACTACTCTTCGCGCTTCGGTAGGTGCAACTCCTTATTCGCTGGTATATGGGACCAAAGCAGGTATACCCACGGAAATTGCAATTCCGTCCCTTCAAATTGTTGCTGAAGCTGAAATTGATGATGATGAGTGGGTCAAAACCCGTTAGGAGCAATTAAGTCTGATTGACGAGAAACGACTAGCAGCAGTGTGTCATGGTCAATTGCATCAGAAGAGAATGGCAAGAGCACACAACAAGAAGGTGTGTCC
>NW_017671793.1:19336-75880 GCF_001879085.1 Nicotiana attenuata
AGACATAGGGTCACCACTCCCTAGTCGTTTTGCCAACATAAGGTCTCCACTCCCTAGTTGAATTTATTTTAGACATAGGGTCTCCAATCCTAGTCGTTTTTCCAACATAGGGTCTCCACTCCCTAGTTGAAGTTATTTTAGACATAGGATCCCCACTCCCTAGTTGAATTTATTTTAGACATAGGGTCTCCACTCCCTAGTCGCTTTTCCAACATAGGGTCTCCACTCCCTAGTTGAAGTTATTTTAGACATAGGGTCTCCACTCCCTAGTCGCGTTTCCAACATAGGGTCTCCACACCCTATTTGATTTTATTTTAGACATAGGGTCTCCACTCCCTAGTCGTTTTTCCAACATAGGGTCTCCACTCCCTAGTTGAATTTATTTTAGACATAGGGTCTCCACTCCCTAGTCACTTTTCCAACATAGGGTCTCCACTCCCTAGTTGAAGTTATTTTGGGTATAGGGTCTCCACTCCCTAGTCTGCCTTTCCGACATAGGGTCTCCACTCCCTAGTTGAAGTTATTTTAGACATAGGGTCTCCACTCCCTAGTCGCTTTTCCAACATAGGGTATCCACTCCCTAGTTGATGTTACTTTAGACATAGGGTCTCCACTCCCTAGTCGCTTTTCCAACATAGGGTCTCCACTCCCTAGTCGCTTTTCCAACATAGGGTCTCCACTCCCTAGTTGAAGTTATTTAGACATAGGGTCTCCACTCCCTAGTCGCTTTTCCAACATAGGGTCTCCACTCCCTAGTTGAAGTTATTTTAGACATAGGGTCTCCACTCCCTAGTCGCTTTTCCAACATAGGGTCTCCACTCCCTAGTTGAAGTTATTTTAGACATAGGGTCACCACTCCCTAGTCACTTTTCCAACATAGGGTCTCCACTCCCAAGTTGAAGTTATCTTAGGCATAGGGTCTCCACTCCCTAGTCTGCCTTTCCAACATAGGGTCTCCACTCCCTAGTTGAAGTTATTTTAGACATAGGGTCTCCACTCCCTAGTCGCTTTTCCAACATAGGGTCTCCACTCCCTAGTTGAAGTTATTTTAGACATAGGGTCTCCACTCCCTAGTCACTTTTCCAACATAGGGTCTCCACTCCCTAGTTGAAGTTATTTTAGACATAGGGTCTCCATTCCCTAGTCGTTTTTGCACCATAAGGTCTCCACACCCAAGTTGAATTATTTTAGAGATAGGGTCTTCACTCCCTAGTCGCTTTTCCAACATAGGGTCTCCACTCCCTAGTTGAAGTTATTTTAGACATAGGGTCTTGTCACGACCCAAACCCCGATCCGGTCGTGATGGCGCCTCTCGTGAAGACAAGGCCAGCCAACCAACCCAAATTGCCTTTTTAGAATAGTTAATATTAATAAGCAGTTTTAGCATAACTAAATAACCACAGTCTAAACAAAATATTTCTTTATTAAGTGCGGAATACAACCCAAACACAGCCCAAATCGGGGTGTCACAAGTCACGAGCATCTATCAGAGTGTAAATACCATTACAAGGCCTAAAATATGCAAAAGAGGACTGATAAACATAAGGAAGAAATGCGGTGTTGCGAACGCTAGCAGTCACCTCGCTAACCTCCGATAAGCTTAGCCTCCGATCAGCTCAAAACCCGCTACCGGTTGAACAAATACCTGCATCTGCACACAAGGTAGAGTAAAGTGAGTACTCCAACTCAGTGAGTAATAAAGGTAAATAATAACTGAGCCGTAAGAAATCCCGTAAAACAAACCATCATGCTGTATAGAGCAGTGTAAAACCCTTTGAGAAAAACAGTGAAGCAGTGAAATCTTTAGAAAAACGTCTTAGCTCAGTTTAAACCTCTTTTGGAAATGACTTTTTCAGCGGTTACGTAAATGAATGCAAAAGTAACTGTACGGATAAGCACAAAAAATCCGCCCCTCGGGCACAACACTCCGTTATCAGGTAATGCCAGGAAATCAGGTAGATATTGCATGAAGTAGCACAGACAACAGACAATGGCAGACAAATGAAATAAGGTAAACACATAGAACAGTACCAGTACCGCTGCGGCGTGCAGCCCAATCCACATATCGCTGCGGCGTGCAGCCCGATCCATTTATCATCGACGGCGCTCACTGGGGGTGTGCAGACTCCGGGAGGGGCCCCTTACGGCCCACACGCAATATCAAGCCATCTCGTGGCATCATGTCTAGGCCCTTGACCTCATCTCAGTATCAGTATAACACTGCTGCGGCGTGCAGCCCGATCCAAAAGTATCCTCACACACAGGCCCTCGGCCTTACTCAGTCAAAAATCACATAAGCCCCTCGGGCAACAGTAAAACATGCTGCTCAGCCCAAAAATAGTATAGGAAATATTATTTCAAGTGTTAAAGCAAAATAAACTTGGCTGAGTTTTGAAAACAGTGGAAAATGCATGACTGAGTTCAAGTATAAAATCAAACAGTGAGGAAATATCAACAACCATCCCAAAAGGGGTTCAAATAATTGGCACGAAGCCCAAATATGGCAATCAGCCCAAATTATGATGATAACAAATAAGTTTCAGTCAAATATGCGGTAAAATCATCAATCGGGATGGACCAAGTCACGATCCCCAACAGTAAAAGACCCCACGCTCATCATCCAGCGCGTGTCTCGCCTCAATACAGCACTACGATGTGCAATCCGGGGTTTCAAACCCTCAGGATATCATTTACAATCATTACTCACCTCGAACCGGCGAAATCTCTAGCTCGCGACGCCTTTGCCCCTCAAATCGGCCTCCATGCGCCTCAAATCTAACCACAATCAGAGCAATACATCACAATATGCTAAGGGAACAAAGCCCAAGCGAAAACAATCGAAAAATATCAAAAATCCCGAAATTAGCAAAACCCGAGCCCCGGGCCCACTTCTCGAAACTCAGAAATTTTCACATCATTAGATTCCTTATCTTCTCACGAGTTCATACATATCAAAAGTTCTCAAATCCGACCTCAAATGGTCCTTCAAATCCCAATTAAAAAGTCCAATTTCTCAAGCCCTAGTTCTTCAATTTTAGGCTTAGTTTCCATGAATTTCTAGGTGGATTTCACAATATAATCGAGTTTTAAGACCAAAATTCCTTACCTCAACGAAGTCTCTTGATTTGCCTCTTCAGAATCGCTCCAAAAACTCCAAGGTCGAAGGCAACAATGTTGGAATAACCCAAAATTGCGCAATGAAATAACATATAAGGTATGCCCAGGCCTTTCCGCATCTGCATGCGGTCCAAGTTCCGCTTCTGCGGTACCGCATATGCGGTCCAACCATCCGCTTCTGCGGAAATTCATTAAAGTCCAAAACCGCTTCTGCGGTCCAATAGCCGCATCTGCGGCTCCGCAGGTGCGGGCCCCCTACCGCATCTGCGGTTCCAATCTTCCTCTCCCAAAACACCATCTGCGGTTATCCTCTCGCATGTGCGACACCGCACCTGGGGTCCCCACACCGCAGGTGCGAAAACACCAGAAGCAGCATATTTTTTTGAAATCTCCCAAGTTCAAACTCTTCCCGTTAACCATCTGAAATCACCCCGAGGCCCCCGGGACCTCAACCAAAAGCATCAACACATCCTAAAACCTCATTCAAACTTGTTCCAATCATCAAAACACCTCAAGAAACACCAAAACCATCAATTCACATCGAATTCAAGCCTAAGTTTTCCAAAAAAAACTTCTGAAACACGCATTTGATCAAAAACCCATCCAAACCACGTCCAAATGACCCGAAATTTTGCACACACATCCTAAATCACATGACGAAGCTACAGCAACTCTCGAAATTCCATTCCGACCCTCGGTTCAAAATCTCACCCATCAACCGGAATTCGCCAAAATACTAACTTCGCCAATTCAAGCCTAATTCTACACCGGACCTCCAAAACCACTTTCGATCACACTCCTAAGTCATAAATCACCACACGAAGCTAACCAAATCATAAAAATTCCGATCCGAGCTCATATACAAATAAGTCAACTCTTGGTCAAACCTTTCAAATTCAAAGCTTTCAACTGAGACTGTTCTTTAAAATTCATTCTATATTTTTCCTGAAAACCAAAACGAACGATCTACATTAGTCACAATACATTACACGGGGCAAGTCATGCCTGGGAACTGGCGATCCACGTGCAAAAGCTCAAAACGACAGGTCGGGTCGTTACAGGTCTCCACTCTCTAGTCACTTTTCCAACATAGGGTCTCCACTCCCTAGTTGATTTTATTTTAGATATAGGGTCTCCACTCCCTAGTCATTTTTCCAACATAGGTTCTCCACTCCCTAGTTGAATTTATTTTAGATGTAGGGTCTCCACTCCCTAGTCGCTTTTCCAACATAGGGTCTCCACTCCCTAGTTGAATTTATTTTAGACATAAGGTCTCCACTCTCTAGTCGCTTTTCCAACATAGGGTCTCCACTCCCTAGTTGAATTTATTTAGACATAGGGTTCTCACTCCCTAGTCGTTTTTCCAACATAGGGTCTCCACTCCCTAGTTGATTTTATTTTAGGCATAGGGTCTCCACTCCCTAGTCTGCTTTCCCAACATAGGGTCTCCACTCCCTAGCTGATTTCAGTTTAGATATAGGGTCTCTACTCCCTAGTCTCTTTTCCAACATAGGGTCTCCACTCCCTAGTTTATTTTAGTTTAGATATAGGGTCTCCACTCCCTAGTCTCTTTTCCAACATAGGATCTCCACTCCCTAGTTGATTTCATTATAAATATAGGGCTCCACTCCCTAATCTCTTTTTTTTTCAAGGATACACAATCCTGATGTTGCTTTCAACAAAGAAATATTTAGATTTTTGTTACAAATAACTCACGAAATTTTCCTAGTGAAAACTGGGGCAGAAAATTTCGTTCGTTTGTTTGCTTTGGTGCCCGAACAGGCTTTTCACTGTAAGGCACAAGGTTTGAGATGACCCAAAAGAAGAAGTCTCAATCCTAATAAAAGAAAGGAAGAACAAGAAAAGAAGTTGAACTCCAAGTATAGGAACGGAGAAATGATGCGGACTGCCCAAGATATAATTGAAGTCACAAGTTTCGTATCATCCCGCCTTGATCCGAAAAGCTGAAGAAGAATGAACCAGCGGTTGCAACTAACAAGGATCAAGATTCAGATCAGAGTCTGCAGGAAGAACCATTCAAGACTCAAGATCAAGCTTTAGAAGGTTTATAGATAGGAATCTTGTAACTCGTAGTTAATAGGCTTAGCTAGTTTAGCTTTTTATCTTTCACTTTGGTGTAATAAGGAGCTCAGCAAGTAGAAACAGCAGCAACAGCAGTGAAATCACAGTTTTCCGGTAGTCCCAGCTACAAAAAATTCCAGAACTACACCGACCTGATTCCTTTATAGCCAAGGATATGTAGGTAGCCTCCGAAGCAAGGTTCGGTCAGACTTTTTCAAAAGATGCTTCTCATGGAGTTTCAAACGGGCAAAAATCGCTCGTAATTGCTCATTTTATCTTTGCCCGAAAACCCTTCGTATTTTCGAGCAAATAGGGGCAGGTGTGAGCATGTGATTTTTTCCCTATATGAATTACTCCTATAAAATCCAAGAAAATAGATTTTACCAATTATTTGCTATTTTATAGGAATTTTTTGTAGAATTTTGTTAATTGTTTGCATTTTTGTGCATATTTAATTCTTATTAAAATTATGAAAATGCCAAAAATACCATGCATTGCATTTAGGTTTATTTTTATATTTTTTAGAATTAATTAGTAATTATTTGTTTTATTAAAAAATAAAAATCACAAAAATGGCTCATTTTACACCTCTTAATTTTTAGACTATTGATTTTTCTCTTTTAATTTAGGACTAAGTAATTTTTATAATTATTGTGATTAGGTAATTAGTTTAGTTTTACAATTTACATTAATTTAGGATTTTAATTAAAGAAAAAGAAAAACAAAAAACAAAAGAAAAGGAAAGAATAGGGTAATTGAACAAAGGGCTTAACTTTGAATTTTTGGGCTGATTTTAATGCCAAAACCATTCCAAATCCGCCCCAAAAACCAGGCCCAAAATAACCACCCGGTCCAAGTCTGCCCCATCCCTAAACGACCCCGTTTTGTCCTATTTTCATCACAGCCGTTGGATCTTGTTAATCCAACGGCCTGGAACTGGCCCCCTATTTAATATTTAACAGTCCGAAATACTCCCCCCCATTCAGAACCCCTCATTTTTCTCTAACGCCCAAACTAAAGAAAACCCTAGCCGCCATCATACTCTCTGCCGCCTCCGCCATCAACCACCCGCTGGAAATCGCCTCACGGCGGTTCCGGTGTCCCAAACACCTCCAATTTAACAACCCAGAACCCCCATTGTCTCCTCTTTACAAATCTCCAAACTAATTCCCTCGGATCATCACCAAATGGCTCAAATCTTAAATCTAAGATCGATGCCTCAAAACCCTAAGTGTTCCAAATGGCCCCAAATTCACACCCCATAATCTTGGCACCCCTATGAACCCTAAACCACCAATAAGCCCCTTCGAATCAACCCCAGCCTCGTCGAATTTTAAATCCAAGATTCCGGAACCCTAATTTTCTTCCACTTCCAAATTGCTGGTAGTTTTTGGGGCTTTTGAACCCAAGACTTCCATGAGTCCATTGCTCTTGATAAGAGCAGTGGATTGATGGTTGTCTAAATTTCATTTGCACCCCAAAAATTTGGGGTCAGAATTCGAAGTTGGTTCAGTTTTCATCTTTGGAAGAATTAAGCATTAGGTAACTTCTTGTACCTTTTTTTTTTGTTCTTTAACTTCCTGTTGTTTTGGTCATTCCCTCCCCCCCTTTCTGTTAATTGCTTTGATTTAGCCGCATAATTTAGGTCTTCTTTTCTGTCTATTAGCCTCATTAATTGCATGTTCTAAGATTTCATCAACTAGACATTCACTGTTGCCTAGGTCCAGATTGTTAGGTTGAAATGATTAGGTTTAGTTTTCTTATAATTTGCCTATTTCTGTTTCTCCCTTTATTTCATTTCTTGCTGTTTGTTTTGTTTATTTTTGTTGCTTGCAAATTTTGTTAAGAATTGTGTTAAAAGGTTAATCAATAGCCTATTTAGCCAATTCATGCTTACATTTAGCTTTAGATGGATTCAATTTCATTTCATTTTGTTGAATTTAGCTAGCTTTGATTTTGGTTTTCTTGGCCTGAGCATGTTGGATTTCAGTAGCTCTTTGAGTCTGATTTAATTGCTTACATGTTCTGATTACTTAGGTTTAATTAATTTTTAATTATGTTTGAACCTCTGCTTAGTAGTTTAAACCTTAGTTTAATTTCAGAAAATGAAATGCAATACCCTTAGGCTACCTAATCACTTGGGTGAAAGCCTTAAAATGGTTGTAATTGATTTTAAAATCAGAACATAGGGTAAAGTTGAAATAAGCAGTAATTAAAAGGGTAAAAGTGGACTTTTGCATAGGCTAAATATCAGAATCTTCTAGACTTTTCACAGCTATACCTATCCTTAGCATAAAAATGCTGGTATTGGATAAGGAAAAGGACAGACAGCTGCAAAAGATGTTGTACTATCCTGAAAGTTCAGAATTTTTGGTTAGAATATGCTTTTTTGATGCCTTTTTGTGCATTCTATAAAAGGGAAACATTCCCTCACTCACACACACAGATTGAGCACCATTTTCACTGCATAAAAGTTCTCTCTTCTGAAAAAAGATCAGATTTCAGAAATTTTTAGAAACATTCAAAACTTCTCATTCTTGGTTTTTTTACAAGCTGAAAACATGGTTTGAAGTAAAGGATTTTTCTTGGGTTCTTTAGCTGAGACTACTGGTTTCAAGTTGGGTTTGGATTTGGGTTTAAATTTCTGGTTTATTTGGAGCTGCTGCTGCTGTGTTGGTCTCTGTCCTTGCAAGCTTCAGCTATCTTCATTCTTTTCTTTCCCATGTTACTGGCTGTTTGTTTGCTGCTGCTTAGGTATTTAAACTTAATTCCCTCTATATGTAATGTCATGAATGGTTTGTTTAAAAGATATGAAATCACATGTATAAATGGTTTTTGTGCAAGTGAATGTCTTTTCATGATAGTAGTTAGCTTACAATGATATGAATGTGGTTAAGTTTTAAATATGTGAGTTTAAATTTTGAGCATGAACAACCTAGTTCATATTTGAATGCCTTATAGTTTCAGTTTGCAACAATTAGCCTCGTTTATGTCCATAGCCAAAATCTTCTAGTCATTAAGACTGATTATGAAATTTTAAAGACATGTTTCTTACCTTTATTTGAGTAGACAGCTTTCCCTTTATTTAAAGCCTTTTATTTTCTCTCCTGTCTGTTTGGTTGTAAGCTGCTGCCTGCAGATTTGGCTACTAATTGGCCAAATCAGCAGGTCCAAAAGCTTGGAAATGGAATCATGCTGCTGTGGACAATTCATGTTCAAAAGAGGCTAGGATTCTTCATGATATCATTTATGAAAGTTGTAATAGTTTAGCTTTTAATATAGTTAGGTTACGTAATAAGTCCTAACGTAAGGTGTTGATTTTGGAAGTTGTTTATTCTATTTTGGGAAGACTGTAATAAACCAGGCATTAGTTATGCATTTGGTCTTTTTTTTTAAATAAAAAAAAAAGAAAGAAGAAAACAGTAATGGTGCTGGGCTTTGAGCCTATTCAGTTGAACCAAAGGCTGCTTAGTGGATGGAAAAAGGGGCTGAATTTCTAAACCAAGAGAAAGACTGGCCTCAGATGGTTTGGGCCTACTCTATAGGCCCAAACTTTAAGTCAGTCCAAAATCCCATTTGTCATGAATCATTTTATGTTCAAATTGATTAATTTTCAGTAACAGAATCATGTTTAGTCTTTAAATTCAATCCCTGTTTGAACGTGTAATCAATTTTTGAATTAGAGTTATGTTGTGTATCCTGGTTTTATTTAAAAGCAAGTTGATTTGTTTTTTAATTATTGTAAAGATGTGAGTAATGGCTAAAGGTAGAGGTAGACAGGCTCAGCTAGGAAAAATAACGACTGGGCCCGCCTATTTCAGGTCCAATATGGCCAGCTTTTCGTTCGAAAATTTTCGGACCAGCGAGGGCCTGCTGAGACTCTTTTGCTCTTCTTGGGCCAAGTCTTAAGCCCAGATGCAGCTTTTGGCAAAGCTGAACCCTTCCCAATTTAATCGAGTAATGAAGCCCAAGCCTAAATCCCTTTTCAAAAGAATTAATTTAAACTTAGCCTTTCTAATTAAGTGTAATTTTTCTCTAAAAATTAATAATTCGAGGTGTGCCATCCACAAACAAAAATCCATAACCTATGGCCCTCAAATTGATACTAACCTAGTATTAAAATAACCTTAAACACTCGTAGTTTGCATTAGGCTCGATTTAGACTAGTATTGTGATTATGTATACGTTCGTGTAACATAATTACGAATTTAATTCGAAAAAATAATAACTCGAGGGATGCGTTCGCGCAACATAAACCAAACTTTTCTTAATAAAATAAACAAAGTGTCATTAATTATGGACACGTTCGCGTGACGCGATTTTGATGCTCTAAAGGAAAAGAGTATACGTACGCGTAACTCAATTCTTTAAATACGAATAAATCAAGTGTTTAAAAGCGGTAAAAGATAAATGCACATAGGTCCTAAATGAGTAGTTAAACAACTTAAGCCAAGTATAAATCGCTAAGAGACCGTGCTAGAACCACGGATCCCGGTTATGCCTAACACCTTCTCCCGGGTTAACAGAATTCCTTATCTAGAATTTCTTGTTCGCAGACTTTTAAATAAAGTAGAAAATTTCCTCGATTTGGGATTTAAAAAATAAACCGGTGACTTGGGACACCAAATAAACTATTCCAAGTGGGGACTCTGATAAATTAAATAATCCCATTTCGAATAATGTCACTTTAATTGGAAAAACTCCCGTATACCCTCGGGTGTAAAAAGGGGGTGTGACAATGAGCATATATATATCACCAGCCTAGAAAAGTAATGTCTATGAAAGTCTGGATCTAAATACAATAAAAGAAAAGATAAGGAAGGAGAAACAAGGATTGGGAACGCCGGGCAGCTACCTCGAAGTCTCCAACGATCAGCTGTGCGAAATATCAACACCCACCGTGCCCAGAAAAACCTGGATCTACACAGAAAGTGCAGGATGTAGCGTGAGTAAAACCAACTCAGTAAGTAACAAGACTAAACAAAGAACTGAAGATAGTGATGAACTACACAATTATAGTTCAATTTCAGTAGCCTCAACAAAAGAGAATAGGCATGCTTTCAAATCCGGCAATTTAAGTCAAATCAGTTTATTCATGTCAAGTTCAAGTAAAACCGGATGTAATATCTCTCAGAAATTTCAAAGTAGTGATATAAGGCAGCTAAGTGCATCAATAAGGAAATCAAAATCATTCTCTCAGAGCAACAGATACTCATTCTTTCTTAATAGTTCAGCACTCGACACTTATCACTCGTACACAATAGGTACCTGCACTCACTAGGGGTGTGTATAGACTCCGGATGGGCTCCTTCAGTCCAAGCGCTATACGGTTGCATCGTGTAGTCCGATCTCATTATATATATATATATATATATATATATATATAGACATAAGGCTCGTTACGACGTGCAACCCTATCCATATATATACATATCGCTCATAGCTCGGCACTCAGGCCCTAAGTCAATTGCCAACCTCTCCAGCCTCTCGGGCTCTTAGAAATCACAAAATCAGCCCATACAGAAATGATGTAATGTATCAACAAGAAACAAGAAGAGACTGAGATATGGAGATATGAAACACAAGTAAAATTGTGACTGAGTACAAGACAGCAATTAACAGATAATTCAAGAAGTACATGACCTCTGCGGGTCCCAACGGTATTATCTCATAGTCTAAACATGATTTCTGACATGATTTGCAGTCAAATTTCTAGGGCTGTGTTCCTATCTATTAATAGGATTTTAGTATACACGACCTATTGTGGTAACACATGCATGGAGAGCATATAGCTAACAACAAGTTATTCAACTTAACAGCTCCATGGAATGGACCAAGTCACAATTCCTACGGAGCATGCCCACACGCACGTCAACTAGCATGTGTGTAATCTCTAAACCAATCACATAACACATAATTGGGGGTTCATACCCTAAGAACCAGATTTAGAACTGTTACTTACCTCAATCCGAGAAAAACACTACTCCAATATTCCTTTGCCTTGCAAATCGGCCTCCAAATGCCTCGAATCTAGCCACAAGTAGTACAATACAATCAATATTGGCTAAAGGAATCAATTCTATAAGAAATTACGAAGTTATAACTCAAAAATCTTAAATCGACTCAAAATCGGCCCCCGAGCCCACATCTCGAAATCGGATAAAAATCAAAAAATATGAACACCCATTTGACCATGTGTCCACCCACATCAACATTACTCAAATCCGATATCAAAATCCCATTCAAAACCCAAAAAATCTAATCTAAGAACTTTTCTTCATTTTCGCTAATTTCCCCCCAAAATCACAAATTTAATGGTAGAATCAAAGGAATAATAATGGAAATCAACCAAAACAAGATAGGAATTACTTACCCCACACACCCCGTGAAAATCTCTCCAAAAATCATCTTCTACCGAGCTCCCAAATTAATTTTGTGTTATGAACTCAAAACCCTCATTTTGAAACTTATATTCTTTCCCGGATATGCCTTCATCGCGAACGCGTCCTTTCTCCTGCGTTCCCATAGAACAAACCAGCCTACCCCTAAAACATAATCTACGCGAACGGAAAGGCCCCCCCGCGATCGCGGAATTCTGCCTTCTCCAACCTATGCGATCGCGTCTCACCTCACACGATCCCGAAGCACAAACACTAGAAACCCAACTGCCCTCCTCATATCTTTGCGAATGCGGCTTAGCCCACGCGTTCGCGGCACATAGCCTAGCCACAACTACGCGATCATGGACCCTCACTCACGAATGCATAGGCAAAAATTATCACTGCCCAAACCAAGCCTACATGATCGTGGACCTGTGATGACCCAAAAGGTCATCACTCGTTTTGAAAGTAAATTCTGTGTTCCGAGGCCTTAAAACCTTTTTTGTCTCACCTCGATTTGCGTGCACAGCCCGAGCCCATTCCCGAAAGCTTTTATGTGAAATCTAAGTAAAATAAGGAAATTGGCCTTTAAAATTGATTAAAGTTGACCTTGGTCAACATTCTTGGTAAACGGACCCGGACCCGTGATCCTACGGTCCCGTAGGGCCTGTAGTAAAATATGGGATTTGGGCGTATGTCCGGAATCGAATTCCGAGGTGCCAAGCCCGAGAAATGAATTTTTAAAGAAAAACTGTTTGCTGGAAAATATAAAGGCTTGTTGAAATGAAATGATGCATGTTCTTGATGGTATCGGGCCCGTATCTTGGTTCCGACCCCAGTACAAGTTTAAAATAATAAATAAGTTGAATCTGTGAAATTTCGTAAGAATCGGAATTGGTTTGGTATAAATCGGACCTATAGTTGAGAAAATAGAAATTTCACTGTTCTGGGAGAACTTCATGAATTTGAGGTTAATTTGGTAGTTGTTGATGTTATTTTGATGATTTGATTGCACAAGCAAGTCTATATGATGTTTTTAGACTTGCGTGCATGTGTATTGCAGATGTGTAGCAGGCCTCTGATCTCGCAAATACGAGATCAGGCATCACAATTGCGATGTAAGCTGGGGTCGCAAATGTGAAGAACCCAGGGCCAGCCATTTCTCGCAAATGTGAGATATACTTCGCAAATACAAAGTCTTCAGTATATTCCCAGCAGTCGCAAATGCGAAGGAGGCAGGAGTCGCAAATGTGACATATCCTTCGCAAATGCGAAGGTAGCAGGGTCCTTAAGGGTTCGCAATTGCGAACCCTGATCGCAATTGCGACATCAGAGACCTGTTAAGTGAAATTTCAGACGGGATTTCATCCATTTTTACAACTCTTGAAACCCTACAACATCTTGGAAAATTTTTCAAAGGCACAAACTCTCCCAAATCATTAGTAAGTAATTTCTAACTTATTTTCTTCAATGTATAACATCTTTTTACATGATTTCAATTCAGAATCAAGGGTTTTTCATGGGGAATTGGGTGTTTTTGGGTAGAAGTTAGGATTTTCAAATTTTGGGGATTTGGACCTCGATTTGAGGTCCGATTTCAAAATAAATTATATATTTGAGTTCGTGGGTGAATGGGTGATCGGGTTTTGGTTCGAACTTCGGGTTTAGACCAAGCGGGATCGGGGTCGATTTTTGACTTTTTGGGGAAATCATTCGAAAACCTATTTTCATGCATTAGAATTGGTTCATTTAGCACTTATTGATATCGTTAAGTAAATTATGACTAGATACAAGAAAATTGGAAGTGGAATCGAGAGTTAAAGCGGTAGTTGAGGCTTGATTGTGTTCGTGGAATTGAGGTAAGTGTTTGGTCTAACCTTAGCTTGAGGGAATAGGAGTTGTGGTCTAATTTGCTATGTGTTAAGTGTTGAGTACGACGTATAGGTGTGGTGACGAGTATCTAACGTTGGTGTCAAGCATGTCTGTAAGTCTTATACTATGATTGTTGTGACTCCGTTATGTATTGTCCATGCTTAATATAATGATTATAAATGTTGAACAAGGCTTATGAAAGTATTCTTGGTAATTTTATCATTGTTGAGCATTGGCTCAAGTTAAGACTTATGTTGTGAGGTTATTGTGGAAACGAGATGAGTTTATTGTTGTTTCCCTTGCCGGGATGTTATTGTTTATGATATTGTTTCCCTTGCCCAGATGTTATTGCTTAAGATATTTTTTCCCTTGCCGGGATATTAATGTTATACTGTTGTTCCCTTGCCGGGATTCTTTTGTGATTGGTGTTGATTTGTATATTGGGATTGGGTTGCACGCCGCAACAATATTATATTGGGATCGGGTTGCATGCCGCAATAATATTATATTGGGATCGGGTTGTACACCGCAACGATATTATATGGGATCGGGTTGCACGCCGCAACAGCATTATATGATTGGGATCGGGTAGTACGCCGCAACAAGAAAGAATGAAAGTGAATATTGATTCTTATGGTGAGGACGAGAGTAAAAGCACGAAGGGTGATGCCGTGCACTTGTTACTATTTTCCTTATTCTTGTAGATATGAAATTATGGTGTTCTTTATGCTTCTCTACTGAAATTCTGTTAGTACTTGATATTCCCCGCAGTATGTTCCCCCTTCCCATCTTTAACTGCTAGTTTCTGTTGTTATTATTTGCTGTATATGATTTTACTGCACAAGTTTATTTGGTAGTCTTGTCCTAGCCTCGTCACTACTTCGCCGAGGTTAGGCTCGACACTTACCAGCACATGGGGTCGGTTGTCCTGATACTACACTTTGCACTGTGTGCGGATCCGGTACTGGAGCATTTAGACCACAGTGAGGTTGCTGCCTTCAGTCCGACGGGGACCCGAGGTAGTCCTACAGACGTCCGTAGGCCTTGGCGTCCCCTTCTATCCTATTTCCTTCTGTTCTTACTTATTTCAGAAACAGACATGTATTTTTCTTTGTTCAGACCCTATTTGTAGTATTCTTAGATAGTCCGTGAGATTGTGACACCAGTTCTTGGTGGATTATTTCTATGGAATTGTATTTGTATTAAGTTAAATTATTAGATTTCGTCTTCCGCATTTCTCATTATTTTTATTATTCCGATGTTGATCATATATCGACTCGTTAACGATAAAGGTTAAGGAAAAAGGTTAATACAATCCGTATTTGTTGGCTTGCCTAGCTTTCACTAGTAGGCTCCATCACGACTCCCGAGGATGGGAAATCCGGGTCGTGACAAGTTGGTATCAGAGCACTAGGTTGCTTAGGTCTCACAATTCACGGACAAGTTTAGTAGAGTCTGAAGGATCGGTACGAAGACGTTTGTGTTTATCCCCATAGGCTACAGAGTTAGGAAAAACTTCACATCTATTCTTTCCTGTCGTGAGACATGATTTCTCAATACTAATTGAATTTCCACTCTGTTCTTTCGCAAATGGTGAGAACACGTACCGCTTCATCAGTTGACCAGCAGCCCGCGCCTTCAGTAGCATCTCCTACGAGGGGCAGAGGCCGAGGTCGTGCTAGGGTCCGAGGCAGAGGCAGAGCTCAGCCTAGAGCTCGAGCAGCAGCACCAGCGGCGAAGCCTCAGGTTGAGTTTGACGATGAGGTTCCAGCCCAGAAAGTTCTAGCAGGACCAGCTCAGGTCCCAGAGGGGTTCATCGCCACCCCGGTACTTCAGGATGCTCTGGTCCGTCTAGTGGGCCTTATGGAGAGTGTCGCCCAGGCAGACTTGCTTCCTGTAGCACCAGCCTTCTCTTAGGCTGGAGGAGGAGCCCAGACTCCTGCTACTCGCACTCCAGAGCAGATGGCTCCCCAGTCTCATACTCCAGCAGCTCAGCCAGTTAGGGTAGTTCACCCGGGTGTCGTGGCACAGACCGGTGAGGGGCCAACTATGTCTGCTGATGCCTTGTGGAGATTGGACAGGTTCACCAAGCTCTTCACTACTACTTTTGGTGGTACATCTTCTGAAGATACCCAGGATTATTTAGACAGCTGTTATGAGGTTCTTCGGAACATGGGGATAGTGGAGACCAATGGGGTCGACTTTGCTGCCTTCCGTCTGTCAGGTTCCGCCAAGAAATGGAGGAGGGATTATTGTTTGGCCAGACCAGCCGGGTCACCTGCTTTGACTTGGGATCAGTTCTCTCAGCTATTTCCGGAGAAGTTTCTTCCTATCACTCAGAGGGAGAACTATCGGAGGCAGTTTGAGCGTCTCCAGCAGGGTTCTATGACTGTCACTCAGTACGAGACTAGATTTATTGACTTGGCCCGTCATGCTCTTCTTATACCTCCCACCAAGAGAGAGGCAGTGAGGAGGTTCATTGAGGGACTCGTTCAGCCCATTCGATTGCAAATGGCTGAGGAGACGGGGAACGAGATTTCATTTCAGGATGCGGCCAATGTGGCCAGGAGAGTTGAGATGGTTCTATCACAGGGGAGTGGCCAGGGGTATGACAAGAGGCCCCGTCATTCTGGCAGGTTCAGTGGTGCCTCCTCTGGAGCCAGGAATTCTTTTGGTAGAGGCCATCCTTCCAGGCCGTTTTATTCAGCACTACAGGCTTCTCATGGTGCTCCAGGTGGGTGTGATTCCTATGTGTCTCCTTCAGGAAAGCCAGCTCCTATCAGAGCACCTCCTCTTTAGAGATATCATCATGGTTAGCCGGCCCGCTAGGGTCAGTCTAACTTTCCTCAGCCGCAGCACTCAGGTGGATGCTTTGAGCGCGGTGAGTATGGTCATATTCGGAGGGCTTGTCCGAGATTAGTGGGTGTTCAGTCACAACATCAGGGTTCCCATGCCATGGTTTAGGCACCGGGTGTTCCACCGCCCGCTCAGCCAGCTAGAGGTGGAGGTAGAGGTGCTAGAGGTGGAGGTAGAGGTATTAGAGGTGGAGGTCAGGCCGCTAGAGGTGGAGGCCAGCCAGCAGAAGGACGTCCCAGAGATGTAGTTCAGAGTGGTGGGGCCTAGCCCCGATGTTATGCTCTTCCAGCCAGGCCCGAGGTTGAGGCCTCCGATATAGTTATCACAGGTACTGTTCTTGTTTTTAGTAGAGATGCTTCAGTTCTGTTTGATCCAGGATCTATATACTCATATGTGTCATCTTATTTTGCACCATATTTGGTCATGCCTAGAGATTCCTTGAGTGCTCCTGTATATGTGTCTACACCGGTGGGTGATTCCATTGTAGCAGATCGTGTCCATCGTTCATGTATAGTTGTGATAGGGGGTCTTGAGACCCGAGTAGATCTGTTACTTTTGGATATGGTTGATTTAGATGTCATATTGGGGATGGACTGGTTATCACCTTACCACGCTATCTGGACTGTCATGCCAAGACTGTGACCTTAGCCTTGCCGGGTTTACCTCATTTAGAGTGGAAAGAGAATCCTAGTCATTCCACCCATAGGGATATCTCATATATGAAGGCTCGGCGTATGGTTGATAAGGGATGTTTGGTTTATTAGGCATATGTTCGAGATTCTAGTGCTGAGGTTCCTTCTATGGATTCTGTGCCTGTTGATCGTGAGTTTCCTGAGGTATTTCCTTCAGACCTGCCGGGTATGCCACCCGACAGGGATATTGACTTTTGTATTGATTTGGCTCTGGGAACTCAGCCCATTTCTATTCCACCATATTGTATGGCCCCACCAGAGTTGAAGGATTTGAAGGAGCAGTTACAGGACTTGCTTGATAAGGGCTTCATTGGACCTAGTGTCTCGCCCTGGGGTGTGTCGGTATTGTTTGTTAAGAAGAGGGATGGAACGATGAGAATGTGTATTGATTATCGAAAGTTGAACAAGGTCACCATCAAGAACAAGTATCCATTGCCGAGGATAGATGATTTGTTTGACCAACTTCAGGGTGCCCAAGTGTTTTCTAAGATCGACTTGAGATCTGGCTACCATCAGTTGAGGATTAGGGCATCCGATGTCCCTAAGATAGCTTTTCGCACTCGGTACGGGCATTATGAGTTCTTGGTGATTCATTCGGGTTGACAGATGCCCCAGCAGCTTTCATAGATTTGATGAACCGAGTGTTCAAGACATACTTGGATTCATTCGTGATAGTCTTCATTGATGATATTTTGATCTATTCCCGCAGCCGGGAGGAGCATGAGCAGTATCTGAGAGTTGTTCTCCTGACTTTGAGAGATAGACAATTGTATGCTACGTTTTCGAAGTGGGAGTTTTGGTTGGGATCGGTTGCTTTCTTAGGTCACGTTGTATCAGCAGAGGGTATTCAAGTGGATCCGAAGAAGATAGAGTCAGTCAAGGACTGGCCTTGACCCACATCAGCTACAGAGATCCGGAGTTTTTTGGGTTTGGCGGGCTATTACCGTCGGTTTGTGAAGGGGTTTTCATCTATTGCAGCCCCGATGACCAAGTTGACCCAGAAGGGTGCCCAATTCAGGTGGTCGGACGAGTGTGAGGCGAGCTTTCAGAAGCTCAAGACAGTTTTGACTACAACGCCGGTGTTGGTATTGCCTATAGGTGCAGGGCCATATATAGTTTATTGTGATGCATCTTGTGTTGGACTTGGTGTGGTATTGATGCAGAATGGCAAGGCTATAGCATATGCTTTGCGGCAGTTGAAGATTCACGAGAAGAATTATCCAGTTCAGGATTGTCCACGCGCTGAAGATTTGGAGGCATTACTTATATGGCGTGTCGTGTGAGGTTTTCAGAGATTATAAGAGTTTGCAGTATTTGTTCAAGCAGAAGGAGCTCAATTTGAGGTAGATAAGGTGGTTGTAGCTTTTGAAAGACTATGATATCACCATCTTGTATCATCCAGGGAAGGGAAATGTAGTGGCCGATGCTTTGAGTAGGAAATCAGCCAGCGTGGGAAGTCTTGCGTATATTCCGGTCGGTGAGAGACCGCTTGCTTTGGATGTTCAGGCTTTAGCCAATCTGTTCGTGAGGTTGCATGTTTCTGAGCCCAGCCGTGTGCTAGCTTGCACAGTCGCTCGTTCTTTATTATTTGAGCGTATCCGAGATCGGCAGTATGATGATCCTCATTTGCTTGTCCTTAGGAAACGGTACGGCACTGGGGTGTCAAGCAGGTTACAGTGGGAGATGATGGAGTTTTGAGGATGCATGGTCGTATTTGTGTGCCTAATGTGGATGGACTTTGTGAGTTGATTCTAGAGGAGGCCCATAGTTCTCGGTATTCTATTCATCCGGGTGCCGCTAAGATGTATCAGGACTTGCGGCAGCATTATTGGTGGAGGAGGATGAAGAAGGATATTGTTGCATATGTAGCTCAGTGTTTGAATTGTCAGCAGGTAAACTACGAGCATCAGAGACCTGGTGGTCTGTTTCAGAGGATTGAGATTCCTGAGTGGAAGTGGGAGCGTATCACTATGGACTTCGTTGTTGGACTCCCACGGACTCAGAAGAAGTTGGACGCAATGTGGGTTATTGTTGATAGGCTGACCAAGTCAGCGCATTTCATTCCTGTGGCAGTTTCCTATTCTTCTGAGCGGTTGGCAGAGATCTACATCCGGGAGATTATTCATCTTCATGGTGTGCCCGTGTCTATCATTTCTGATCGAGGTACGCAGTTTACCTCACATTTCTGGAGAGAAGTTCACGTGAGTTAGGCACACGGGTTGATTTGAGCACAGCATTTCATCCTCAAACGGACGGACAACGCGAGCGTAGTATTCAAATTTTGGAGGATATGCTCCGAGCTTGTGTTATTGACTTTGGAGGCTAATGGGATCAGTTCTTGCCTTTAGCGGAGTTTGCCTACAACAACAAAGCATCCAGATGGCTCACTATGAGGTATTATATGGTAGGCGGTGTCAATCGTCGGTTGGGTGGTTTGAGCCGGGAGAGGCTCGGTTGTTGGGTACGGATCTAGTACAGGATGCCTTGGACAAGGTTAAGATCATTCAGGAAAGGCTTCGTACAACTCAGTCCAGGAAAAAGAGTTATGCCGATCGTAAGGTTCGTGATGTGGCGTTCATGGTCAGCGAGCGGGTGTTGCTTCGGATGTCGCATATGAAGGGCGTGATGAGATTTGGGAAGAAGGGCAAGCTAATCCCTTGATTCATCGGTCCTTTTGAGATCCTCGATCAAGCGGGAAAGGTGGCTTATAGACTTGCATTGCCACCGAGTTTATCAGCAGTGCATCTAGTGTTTCATGTGTCCATGCTTCGGAAGTATCACGGCGATCCATCCCACGTGTTAGACTTCAGCACTGTCCAGTTGGACAAGGACTTGACCTATGAGGAGGAGCCGGTAGCTATTCCAGACCGGCAGGTTCGTCAGTATAGATCGAGGAATTTCCCTTCAATTGTGTGCAGTGGAGAGGTCAGCCTAGTGAGGCAGTGACCTGGGAGTCTGAGTCCGATATGCGGAGCCGATATCCCCATATTTTCTTCGACTCAGGTACTTTTCATATGTCCGTTCGAGGACGAACGATTGTTATAGAGGTGGAGCATGTGATGACCCAAAAGGTCATCACTCGTTTTCAAAGTAAATTTTGTGTTCCGAGGCCTTAAAAACCTCTTTTTGTGTCACCTCGATTTATGTGCGCAGTCCGGGCGCATTTCCGAAATGCTTTTATGTGAAATCTAAGTAAAATAAGGAAATTGGCCTTTAAAATTGATTAAAGTTGACCTTGGTCAACATTATTGGTAAACGGACCCGGACTCATGATCCGACGATCCCGTAGGGTCCGTAGTAAAATATGGGACTTGGGCATATGCCCGGATCGAATTCCGAGGTCCCAAGCCCGAGAATAGAATTTTTAAAGAAAAATTATTTGCTGGAAAACATAAAGGCTTGTTGAATGAAATGATGCATGTTCTTGATGGTATCAGGCCCGTATCTTGGTTCCGGAGCCCGATACAAGTTTAAAATAATAAATAAGTCGAATCTCTGAAATTTGGTAAAAAGCGGAATTTGTTTGGTATAAATCGGACCTATAGTTGAGAAAATGTAAATTTCAATGTTCTTGGAGAAATTCATGAATTTGAGGTTAATTTGGTAGTTGTTGATGTTAATTTGATGATTTGAACGAGCAAATCCGTATGATGTTTTTAGACTTACGTGCATGTTTGGTTTGGAGCCTCGAGGGCTCGGGTGAGTTTTGGATAGGCCACGGAGTGAAATTGGACTTAGGAGAATTGCTAGTGTGTTGCGGATGCATAGTAGGCCTCTGATCTCGTGAACGCGAGATCAGGCATCGCAATTGCGATGTAAGCAGAGGTCGCAAATGCGAGACTTTTATCGCAAATGCGAAGAGCCCAGGGCCAGCAATTTCTCGCAAATACGAGATATACTTCGCAAATGTGAAGTCTTCAGTATATTCCCAGTAGTCGCAAATGCGGTGACTTCTTCGAAAATTCGAGGAGGCAGGAGTCGCAAGTAGAAGGGTCCTTAAGGGTTCGCAATTGCGAACCCTGGTCACAATTGCGACATCAGAGACCTGTTAAATGAAATTCCAGACGGGATTTTATCCATTTTTACAACTCTTCAAACCCTAAAACATCTTTGGGCGATTAATCAAAGGCACAAACTCTCCCAAATCATTAGTAAGTAATTTCTAACTTATTTTCTTCAATCTATAACATCTTTTTTATATGATTTCAATTCAGAATCAAGGGTTTTTCATGGGGAATTGGGTGTTTTTAGGTAGAAGTTAGGATTTTCAAATTTTGGGGATTTGCACCTCGATTTGAGGTGCGATTTCAAAACAAATTATATATTTGAGTTCCTGGGTGAATGGGTGATCGGGTTTTTGTTCGAACTTTGGGTTTTTACCAAGCGGGCCCAGGGCCAATTTTTGACCTTTTGGGGAAATCATTCGAAAACCTATTTTCATGCATTAGAATTGGTTCATTTAGCATTTATTGATATTGTTAAGTAAATTGTGACTAGATACAAGTGAATTGAAGTGGAATCGAGAGGTAAAGCGGTAGTTGAGGCTTGATTGTGTTTGTGGTATTAAGGTAAGTGTTTGGTCTAACCTTAGCTTGAGGAAATAGGAGTTGTGGTCTTATTTGCTGTGTGTTAAGTGTTGAGTACGACGTATAGGTGTGGTGACGAGTATCTATACGTTGGTGTCAATCATGCCCGTGAGTCTTATGCTATGATTGTTGTGCCTCTGTTATGTTCTATCCATCCTTAATACGATGATTATAAATGTTGAACAAGGCTTATGAAAGTATTCTTGGTAATTTGATCATTGTTGAGCATTGGCTCAAGTTGAGACTTATGTTGTGAGGTGATTGTGGAAACGAGACGAGTATATTGTTGTTTCCCTTGCCAGGATGTTATTGTTTATGATATTGTTTCCCTAGCCGGGATGTTATTGCTTAAGATATTGTTTCCCTTGCCGGGATATTGTTGTTATACTATTGTTCCCTTGCCGGGATTCTTTTGTGATTGGTGTTGATTTGTATATTGGGATCAGGTTGCACACCACAACAATATTATATTGGGATCGGGTTGCACGCCGCAACAATAATATATGGGGATTGGGTTGCACGCCGCAACAATATTTTATTGGGATCGGGTTGCACGTCGCAACAATATAATATTGGGATTAGGTTGCACGCCGCAACAATATTATATGGGATCAGGTCGCACGCCGTAACAGCATTATACGATTGGCATCGGGTTGCACGCCGCAACAAGAAAAAATGAAAGTGAATATTGTTTCTTATGGTGAGGACGAGAGTAAAAGCACGAAGGTTGATGCCGTGCAATTGTTATTATTTTCCTTATTCTTGCTGATATCAAATTATGGTGTTGTTTATGCATCTCTACCGAAAATCTATTAGTACTTGATATTCCCCGCAGCATGTTCCCCCTTCCCATCTTTAACTGCTAATTTCTGTTGTTATTATTTGCCGTATATGATTTAACTGCACAGGTTTATTTGGTAGTCTTGTCCTAGCCTCGTCACTACTTCGCCGAGGTTAGGCTCGACACTTACCGGCACTTGGGGTCAAGTGTGCTGATACTACACTCTGCACTGTGTGCAGATCCCGGTACTGGAGCATTTGGACCAAAGTGAGGTTGCTGCCTTCGGTCTAGCGGAGACCCGAGGTAGTCCTGCAGACGTCCGCAGGCCTTGGCGTCCCCTTCTATCCTATTTCCTTCTGTTCTTACTTATTTCAGAAACAGACATGTATTTTTCTTTGTTCAGACCCTATTTGTAGTATTCTTAGATAGTCCGTGAGATTGTGACACCAGTTCTGGGTGGATTATTTCTGTGGAATCGTATTTGTATTAAGTTAAATATTAGATTTCGTCTTCAGCATTTCTCATTAATTTTATTATTCCGCTGTTGATCATATATTGACTCGTTAACAATAAAGGTTAAGGAAAAAGGTTAATAAAATCCGTAATTGTCAGCTTTCCTAGCTTCCACTAGTAGGCGCCATCACGACTCCCGAGGGTGGGAAGTCCGGATCGTGACAGGACCTGTCCATGCGATCGCATATGAGGAAACCATATCAGAGGCACCAGAAACTTCAGCTAACATGCCAAGTACAAAATCAATCCCTTAACCATACGAAACTCACCCGAGGTCCCCGGGACCTCAACCAAACATATCATCAAGTCCCAAAACATCATACGAACTTAGTCGGACCCTTTAATGACCTAAAACAAC
The DNA here is from genome assembly GCF_001879085.1 of Nicotiana attenuata. Taxonomy (NCBI): domain Eukaryota; kingdom Viridiplantae; phylum Streptophyta; class Magnoliopsida; order Solanales; family Solanaceae; genus Nicotiana; species Nicotiana attenuata. The sequence continues at coordinate 42,574 of NW_017671793.1, forward strand.
ATCAAAAGCACAAATCGCACATAGATTCAAGCCTAGTGAACTTTGAAATTTCCAAATTCTACAAACGACTCTGAACCCTATGAAATCACGTCCGATTGACCTCAAATTTTGCGCAAAAGTCAAAAATGACACCATGAACCTACTCTAGCTTCCGGAATCCCAATCCGACCCCGATATTAGAAAGTCCACTCCCGGTCAAACTTCCCAAAAATTAAACTTTTGCCATTTCAAGTATAATTCCACTACGGGCCTCTAAATCACAGTTCGGACACACTCCTAAGTCCAAAATCACCCAACAGTGCTAACGTAACCATCAAAATTCAAATCCGGGGTCGTTTACCCATAAGTCAACATCCTGTCAACTTTTTCCAACTTAAGCTTTCAATTGAGAGACTAAGTGTCTCAATACATTCCAAAATCTCTCCGCACCCAAATCAACTAACCCGGTAAGTCATATAACAGCTATAAAACATATAAGGATTAGAAAAATAGGGGAACGGGGCTACAACTCTTGAAACAATTGGTCGGCTCATTACATCCTCCCCCTCTTAACAAACGTTCATCCTCAACGGGTCTAGAAACATACATGGAGTCTCAAATAGGTGTGTATATCTGCTCCGCATCTCCCGCTCGGTCTCCCAAGTAGCCTCCTCAACGGGCTGACCTCTCCACCGCACCTTCACTGAAGCTATATCCGTTGACCTCAACTTTCGAACCTGCCGATCTAAAATGGTCACCGGCTCCACATCATAAGTCAAATCACCATCCAACTGAACCATCCTAACATCCAAAACATGAGACGGATTGCCGACATACTTCTGGAGCACAGAAACATAAAATACTGGATTCACACTCGACAAACCAGGTGGCAAGGAAAGATTGTATGCCACCTCCCCAATCCTCTGAAGTACCTTAAACGTCCCTATAAAATGAGGGCTCAACTTTCCCTTCTTCTCGAATCTCGTAGCACCCTTCATGGGTGAAACCTTCAGCAGAACCTTCACCCGAACCATGTAAGACACATCTTGGACCTTCCTGTCGGCATAGCTCATCTATCTAGATTGCGCCGTGCGAAGTCGATCTTGAATCAATTTAACCTAGTCCAACCCCTAAACCAAGTCAGTACCCGATAGCCTAGCCTCACCAGGGTTGAACCAACCCACAGGCGATCTACACTGTCTCCCATACAAAGCCTCATACAGAGCCATTTGAATGCTCGACTGATAACTATTACAAGCAAACTCCGCGAGGGGTAGAAACTGATCCCATGAACCCCCAAAATCAATGACACAAGCACGTAGCATGTCCTCCAATATCTGAATAATGCACTCGGACTCTCTGTTCGTCAAGGGTGAAATGTTGTACTCAACTCAACCTGGGTGCCCAACTCTCGCTGCATGGCTCTCCATAACTACAATGTAAACTGCGTACCTCAATCTTAATGTTGAACATTGGCACACCGTTAAGGCAAATAATCTCTCGGATGTAAATATCTTCCAATCGCTCCAAAGAATAAGTAGTACCAACTGGAATAAAGTGCGCGGACTTGGTCAGCCGATCCACAATCACCCAAATAGGATCGAACTTTCTCAAAGTCCGTGGGAGCCCAACTACGTAATCCATGGTGATCCGCTCCCATTTCAATTTTGGAATCTCTATCCTCTGAAGCAATCCACCCGGTATCTGATATTTATACTTTACCTGCTGACATTTGAGACATTGAGCTAAAAACTCCACTATATCCTTCTTCATTCTCCTCCACCAATAGTGCTGCCTCAAGTCCTGATACATCTTTGCGGCAACCGGATAGATGGAATATCGTGAGTTGTGGGCCTCCTCAAGAATTAACTCTCGTATCACATCTACATTAGGCACACATATACGGCCATGTGCCCTAAACACCCCATCATCTCCAATAGTCACATCTCTGGCATCAACATGTTGAACATTGTCCTTGCGAACAAGCAAATAAGGATCATCATACTAGTGCTTTCTGATGTGATCAAATAAGGAAGACGAAGAAACCACACAAGCTAGAACCCGACTGGGCTCCGATACATCTAATCTCACGAATTGGTTAGCCAAGTCCTAAACATCAACTACAAGAGGTCTCTCACCAACAGGAATGAATGCAAGACTACCCATGCTCACCGCCTTCCTACTCAAGGCATCGACCACCATATTAGCCTTCCTTGGATGATATAGAACAGTAATATCATAGTCCTTTAGCAGCTCCAACCATCTTCCCTGCATTTAGATCCTTCTATTTGAAGAAGTGTCGGAGGCTCCGATGATCTATAAATACCTCACTAAGCACACCATAGAGATAGTCCTCCAAATCTTCAATGCATGAACAATGGTTGCCAACTCAAAATCATGAACAGGGTAGTTCTTCTCATGAGGCTTCAACTGACACGACGCATAAGCAATTACTCTACCCTCCTACATCAAAACACACCCGATACCAATCCGAGAACATCACAATACACTGTATAAGAACCAGAAGCTGAAGGTAGAACCAAAACTGAAGCTGTGGTCAAGGCAGTCTTGAGCTTCTGAAAGCTCTCCTCACACTCATCCAACCACCTGAAAGGAGCACCCTTTTGGGTCAATTTAATCAAGGGCGATGCAATAGACAAGAAACGCTACACGAAGCGACGATAATAACCGGCCAAACCAAGAAATCTCCGAATCTCCATAGTTGAGGACGGTTTGGGCCAACTCTGAACCGCCACCATCTTCTTCGAATCCACCTAAATCCCCTCACTAAACGCGATGTGCCCTAGGAAATCCACTGAACTAAGCCAAAACTCACACTTGGAGAACTTGCCATAAAGCTTCTCCTCCCTCAACCGCGGCAACACAACCCTCAAATATCGGGCTCGCTCTTCCTCGTTACGAGAGTACACCAGGATATCATCAATGAGCACTATGACAAACAAGTCGAGATAAGGCTGAAATACGATGTTCATCAGATGCATGAACGATGTTGGGGCGTTGGTCAGCCCAAAAGACATTACAGGGAACTCATAATGACCATAACAAGTCCTGAAAGCTATCTTTAGAATATTCGAGTCTCGGATCTTCAACTGGTGATACCCAGACCTCAAATCAATCTTGGAAAATATCCTCGCTCCCTGAAGCTGGTCAAACAGATCATTAATACGCAGCAAAGGATACTTGTTCTTTATTGTGACATTGTTCAACTGCCTATATTCAAGGCGCATTCTCATAGTACCATCCTTCTTCTTCACAGACAGAACTGGTGCACCCCAAGGTGACACACTAGGCCTAATAAACCCCTTATTAAGAAGTTCCTGAACCTGCTCTTTCAACTCCTTCAACTCAGACGGTGCCATACAGTACGGAGGAATAGAAATGGGCGGCATGCCCGGCACAAGGTCAATACCAAAATCAATATCCTTGTCAGGCGGCATGCCCGGCTGGTCTGCAGGAAACACATCCAGAAAATCTCGCACCACCGGAACAGAATCAATAGTAGGGGTATCAGCACCAACGTCTCTCACAAAGGCCAAATAAGATAAACAACCCTTCCCAACCATCCGTTGGGCCTTCAATTATGAAATCACTCTACTGGAAACATAGTCTAGAGAACCTCGCCACTCAATCCGTGGCAACCCCGGCATTACCAACGTCACGGTCTTAGGGTGACAATTCATAACACCATGACAGAGAGACCACCGGTCCATACCCAAGATCACACCGAAATCAACCATACTAAGCAACAAGAGATCAACTCAATCTCCAATCCCCCAATAGTCACTACACACGACCGATATACACGGTCCAGAAAAATAGTATCGCACACCGGCGTAGATACATGAACATATACAACTACGGACTCACGGGGCATATAATGAGCAAAATACGATGATATATATGAATAACTGGAACCAGGGTCAAATAATACAGAGGCATCCCTGTGGCGTGCTGAGACAATACATGTGATCACTATGTCTTAAGCAATGGCATCTGGTCTGGCGGGAAGAGCATAGAATCGGTACTGGCCACCACCTGATCGGCCTCCCCTTCTTAGGACCTCTAGCTGCTTGCGCTCCACCCCGAGCTAGCTGCATGGGTGGTGAAGCAATTGGTGCTGAAGTTGTAGGATGACTCCTTTGCTGAGCCGGACCTCCCAAGAGGCAGGGACACTACCTCCTGATATGACCAAACTCCCACACTCGTAGAAACTCCCCGGTGGTGGTGGTGGGGACTGAAGGGAACCCCGAGCACCAGGATAACTAGTAGAAGGACCTAGCATATATAAGCCCTGAACCAATGGAGCACAGGACGATCTCTGAGCTAGAAGGGCACTGAGAGATGACTATCCCTGATGAGAACTGTACGAACCCTGGACCGATGATGCACCACGGTGAATCAGACGATCCGTCTGAGCGTGCATGCAAGGACGACCCCTGCCATGGTAGAACTGTCCCCTAGAAGGAACACCGCTGAAACCACCCAATCCACGAGACCTCTTGGCTTCCCTCTCACCCCACTCTTGGCTACGAACTTACTCTATTTGCCGAGCAATGTCAACAATTTCATTGAAAGTAGCACCCGATACCCTTTTTGTAGTCATAAGCAACCGCAGCTGATATGTGAAGCCATCAATGAACCTCCTAATCTTCTTCCTATCAGTGGGAACCATCAAAACTACATGACGGGCCAACTTAGAAAACCTCATCTCGTAGTGCATCACAGACATACCATCCTGATGAAGCTGCTCAAACTGTCTGCGCAGCTTCTCTCTGCGAGACTGAGGCACGAACTTCTCCAAGAAGAGAACGGAGAACTCCAGCCAGGTAAGTTGTGTTGCACCGACCGGCCTACGCCTCTCATAAGCCTCCCACCATCTGAAGGAAGCCCTAGAAAACTGAAAAGTAGTGAACGAGACCCCACTAGTCTCCGGAATACCTATTGTACGAAGAATCCTCTGGCACTTGCCCAAGAAGTCATGGGCATCCTCCGACTCTACCCTACTGAAAGATGGAGGCTAGAGCCTCCTAAACCTCTCTAACCTCCTGTGCTCATCATTAGTGATAATAGGGACCACATGGGCCTTAGCAGCTGTAACCGGCTGGGCTGGTAGTGCCTCTGGTGTCTCGAGTCCCTGTATCACCTGCTTTGGTGTGCGGGCGGCGAGTGTCTGAGTACCTTCCCCGGCCTAAGAAGTGGTTGTTACAGCCGGAATAGAGACCGCCCGAGCAAGACTGGTGCACGGAGTTAGCATCTGAGCTAATACCTCCCGAAGGCCTGGAATCACGATGGGCATAGTTGGTGCCTAAGCTGGCCCCACTGGCTCATTCACAATTAGAACCTGCTCTTAAACCGAGGCAGCTGGTGGATTTGCATGTGCTGCCCTAGCTGTTGTACGACATGCACCTCTACCCCTACCGCGGCCTCTACCGTGACCTTGGCCTCTCGCGGCACTAATTAGTGGTACTTGTGGCTGTCCATCTGTCCAGTAGTACACGTCCTCACCGTCTGTGAGAGAATAGAATAATAGAAGTTTAGTTACCAGAATCAACAAATTCGCACAACTAGAATTCAGGAAAGTAAAGTTTCCTAAGTGTTCGGCAGCCTCTCGAATATATGTACAGACGTCTCCATACTGATCCGCAAGACTCAACTAAACCTACTCATGACTTGTGATACCTATGTAACCTAGGCTCTGATACCAACTTGTCACGACCCAAAACCCTAACCTGTCGTGATTGCGCCTAATGTCGAACTAGGCAGGCCAACAATTCCAAAATATTCCCAACAGTTAACAGAAATGAGTCAATGTATTATTAAATGATAAAAATCCTCATAAACGAGGTAATAACCCAAAACACAAATGGGAAAAACTACCAAATCGGGGTTTCACTAAGCTAATGAGCATCTATACATCACCAGCCTAGAAAAGTAATGTCTATGAAAGTCTGGATCTAAATACTATAAAATAAAAGATAAGGAATGAGAAACAAGGACTGCGATCGCCGGGCAGCTACCTCGAAGTCTCCAACGATCGGCGGTGCGAAATATCAATACCCACTATGTTTAGAAACACATGGATCTGCAAACGAAGTGCAGGGTGTAGCGTGAGTACAACAAACTCAATAAGTAACAAGCTAAATAAAGAACTGAAGATAGTGACGAGCTGCACAGTTATAGTTCAATTTCCGTAGTCAACAAAAGAAAGAGGCCATCTTCCAAATCCGAAAGTAGGCATGCTTTCAAAGTTGGCACTCATCACTAAGCATTTACCATTCACCGCTCGTACTCAATACGTACATGCACTCACTAGGGGTGTGCACAGACTCGGGAGGGGCTCCTTCAATCGAAATGCTCTATCGCTGCGGCGTGCAGCCCGATCCATTAATATATATATTTATATAGCCATAAGGCTCGTTGTACCGTGCAACCCGGTCCATACATAGACAGTCCTAAGGCTCGTCACGGCGTGTAACCTGATCCATATATCCAGCCCTAAGGCTCGTTGCAGAATGCAACCCGATCCATATAAATACATATCACTCACAGCTCGACACTTAGGCCCTAACTCAGTCACCAACCTCTCAATTCTCTCGGGCTCTCAAAAATCATAAAACCGGCCCAAACATAAATGATGTAATGTATGAACAAGAAACAAGAAGAGATTGAGATATAATACGCAAGTAAAACCGTGATTGAGTATAGACAACAATTAACGGATAATTCAAAAAGTACTTGACCTCTACGGATCCCAACGGTATCATCACATAGCCTAATAATGATTTCTATTATAATTTGCAGTCAAATTTTTATAACAAAGGGAGAGCATATAGCTAACAACAAGTTATTCAACTTAACAATTCCATAGAATGGACCAAGTAACAATTTCTACGGTGCACGCCCACACGCCCGTCACCTACCATGTGTGTCACCTCTAAACCAATCACATAACACATAATCCGGGGTTTCATATCCTCAGAACCAAATTTAGAACTATTACTTACCTCAATCCGAGCAAAACTCTACTCCAATACGCCTTTGCCTCGCAAATCAGCCTACAAATGCCTCTAATCTAGCCACAAACAGTACAATACAATCAATACGGGCTAATGTAATCAATTCTACAAGAAATTACGAAGTTATAACTCAAAAATCCAAAATTGGCTCAAAACCGGCCCCCAGGCCCACGTCTCGGAATCGGGAAAAAGTCACAAAATACGAACACCCATTCGACCATGAGTCCACCCATACCAACATTACTCAAATGAGATATAACAACCCCAAAAATCTAGTCTAAGAACTTCACTTCATTTTTCCTAATTTCCACCCCAAATCACAAATTTAATGGTAAAATCAAAGGCATAATCATGGAAATTAACCGAAACTAGATAGGAATTACTCAGCCCAGATACCCACGTGAAAATCTCTCCAAAAATCATCTTCTACCGAGCTCCCAAATCAATTTTGTGTGATGAACTCAAAACCCTCATTTTTTAAACTTATATTCAGTCAAGATCTGCCTTCATCACGAATGCATCCTTTCTCCCGCGTTAGCATAGAACAAACCAGCCTACCCCTCAAACTTACTCTATGCAAACGTAGTGCCCCCCCCCCCCCCCACCTCCCACCCCCCACCCCCCGCGAGGAACTCTGTCTTCTCTAACCTATGCGATCATGTCTCACCTCACGTGATGGTGAAGCACCAATGCTAGAAACCCAATTGCCCTCCTCATCTCTTCGAGAATGCGACATAGCCCTCGCGTTCGCGACTCACAGCCTAGCCACACCTACGCGATCATTGACCCTCACTCACAAATGCATAGTCAAAAATTAACATTGCCCAAACCAAGCCTACGCGATCGTGGACCTATCTATGCGATCGCATAAGAGGAAACCATATCAGAGACACCAGAAACTTCAGCTAACATGCCAAGTCCAAAATTGATCCGTTAACCTTTCGAAACTCACCCGAGGCCCCCGGTACATCAACCAAACATATCATCAAGTCCCTAAACATCATACAAACTTAGTCGGACCCTTTAATCACCTAAAACAACATGAAAAACACAAATCGCACATAGATTCAAGCCTAGTGAACTTTGAAATTTCCAAATTCTACAAACGACTCCGAACCCTATGAAATCACGTCCGATTGACCTCAAATTTTTAATACAAGCCAAAAATGACACCACGAACCTACTCCAACTTCCGAAATCCCAATCCGACCCCGATATCAGAAAGTTCACTCCTGGTCAAACTTCCCAAAAATTCAACTTTCGCCATTTCAAGCATAATTCCACTACGGACCTCTAAATCACAGTTCCGAAATGCTCCTAAGTCCAAAATCACCCAACAGTGCTAATAAAATCATCAAAATTCAAATCCGTGGTTGTTTACACATAAGTCAACATCCGATCAACTTTTTCACTTAAGTTTTCAATTATGAGACTAAGTGTATCAATACATTCCGAAATCTCTCTAGACCCGAACCGACTAACCCGGTACGTGATATCACATCTATAAAGAAAATAAGGAGCAAAAAATAGGGGAAGGGGCTACAACTCTTGAAACGACCGGCCGGGTGGTTACACACTCCTTATATTCCACGAAAGTGTATTAATCATTGGAAACAATTTGTGTCAGGCCTATGTTCATATTATTGGTAGTCGCTTCCATCTACATATTAGGCCACTCAGTAATAACACTGTTTAACCCTCATGGTGATAGATTGATGTGATATGTTGTCTTTTGTTGATTGTGAGCTACTACCTTGGCTGACTTACTTCTAGAGCCTAAATTTTTCTTGATTAAATGAGGAAGCTCACCTGCAGACATAGATTGATTTTTAGTTGGTAACCGAGTTTCCTCAGCCTCTTCTTCGGAATCTGATTCAAAATGAGAGTACTCATCATTGTCACCCCTTATATTCTGAGACTTACTTTCCTTATCAGTAGGTTCTAACTATTCCTTTTATTCATCACCTAAAGAGTTTCACCAGATTGAGTAGGATTGATATCTCCTGAAGCCCGTGGCAGCTTGTTGAAGACTTGTTGTCCTAGTATCTTCCCTTCCTGTATAGAAATCGTTATGTTCCTATCTCCAGGTGGTACTGAGGTACTTGGATCTTTTATAGTTACTTCTGGAGGTCTTGACGTTTTATACTTCAATACCACACAAGAGGGGTGGGGTGATTTATGTGGTGACCTATTATTTGCTTATGTTGTTTATGGAAGGACCTGGTTTTTCTAAGTGTTCCTTAACCTACTATTGCAGAAATAGTCAATGCAGAAAGTAAAGAACACAAGTATTTTACGTGGAAAACACCTGGCTCAAAAGGTGAAAAAACCACGACCTACTTTCCAGTAGGATTTTTTCAAACTCTCCACTAAAATCACTGAACCAAAAACTGCATTTAGAAAAACTCTTTTGTAAACCTAGGACTAACTCTAATCCCGTTGTTGCACACAGCCTCAACTGTTGCGACAACTTCAAGTTAACTCTAACTTGAAAACTCTGAGTACCTAATACAATTGCTTCTAGATAAAGCTTAAAGGTACAATATGAAAATACCTACTACACTTGAACTAGAATAAAAGACAGACACTTGGAACTGGTTCTTCTATGTGGTTCAAGTAGCTTCAAGTTTGCACGCTTGAATTACACACGAACTGCTTGCAAAATTGCCTTGCTATTTTGCTCTCAATTCACGTTTAACTTCTGCTTATGTGTGTTACCTGTAAAAGAGAACAACACGGATATTTATAGAGTTAGTAAATAGAGATTGACTAGAATTCTGATGCTACTCTTCCTTGGTGGAAGAGTACTAGTTGATCTCAACCTCTAACTCCTTCCCTTTCTTAAACCGTGTTCTCTTTGAGTTAGAAGTCCTTCTCCTTATCCAATATTCAACCTTTTCAATCAGGATCAGGAGATATTACTTCTTTCAAGTTAAGTTTATCTCCTTCACGTACATCTCACATGCTTAAGTTTGTCCTTATCTGTGCTCCACTAGGATGGACCTGGTTCATGTCTGAGTTCCTTTGTCAGTCTTCAAAACTAACCTTTACTTGGGCCAACAAATTCCCCCTTTTTAATGATGATAAAATCTGTGCTTTTCATACACTTAGGCCCTGCCACACATAGCTCAACATCAATGCAAAGTTAGAAATTTTTTCACTTATCATCAAGGACCAAGTTCATTAGGTTATAAACATCACTATTCATAATATAAAGCACAATAACTTGTCCCCTTTTGGCATCATCAAAAAGTTGCATAAACCAAGTATGATTCCTGGATTTTTAAAAATTACTCATGGCCACTGGGGTAACTGCAAATGCATTCATGGATTAATCATCAGTAATCAACTACACATATTCAAACTACCAAGGAAAGATAAACAATCAACAACAGCAAAAGCGGCAAACTTCATTGATAGAGAATATGATTCTGTCACAATCCACAAAAAGAAACAAAAAGCAGTTAAACCATGAGAAAAACAAGAAAAATCCCTAATCTTTGTCACTGAAAGGTCTAGGCAAGGTTCAAGAAATGAAGGCTACTCAAATTAAGGCTTGGAAGAACTGGAGGGCTGGGTTTTGGCTTGGAGAAGGTGCAGTATGTCTTGAATAATGCCATCATTCTTCTCCTTTTCCTTTGTGAGCTCAATTCTGAGAGCATCTCTCTCAGATTCGACCTCTGCCAAACGAGTCTTCAGCCTTGCTATCTCAGCATCCTTTGCCCCACTCTCGTGCTATAGAGCTCTGACCTTGTTATTAATGGGTTCCTTTGTGAGCTCAATGGCATTGACCTCATAATCACAAGCAATCAGAGTATTGATTCCAAAATGGTCTTTATTTTTGGCCATCTCACACTTCTTCAGTGGCACCTTACAACGGGCAAGAACAGTAGTGAGAATGAAACCATAAGGAGTGGCATGGGCCTTGGAGCCATTGATAACCCGATCAAGTAGCTTGATCATAAACCCAGGCTAGTTGATCTGCCGCCCACTTTTCAGACACTCCCTCAAAACCAAGTCCATGTAGTTGGCAATGTGCCTTCTTTCCTGCCTAGGCAGCACACACTTGTTGACGAATTCAAATAGCACATTGTGGGATGGCTTCATCTCACTCTTATACACAACCTTGGCCTTATTCACTTCTGTGCTATCACAGAACTTCCTATCAATGGCTAGGGCAGTGGAAAGGAGTCCAGACTTGGCCATTTTTGCCTCGTGTAGTCATCATAACCTTCAGAAGGAATGTCAAGGATTTCACCCACCTCTTTTGCATCAAAAGACACTTGAACCCTTTCACCTGGCTGGTGACTCTGCCATCCTTGACCTCTACATTGGCCATGAACTCAATAATCTCATTTCTAGCCAGCCTGCCATCCAACTGAAAGACCATGTCCTTCCACCACTGAACATCTAGTGCATCAACTAGTAAGACCATCCCTGGTTCCTCCAAGTCCTTCATAAATCTACCCTTTAAGATGGTTCATTTACAAAACTTAACCAGCTTATCTTGTTCATTGTCAAATTCACCCTCTTCTTCACCACTCCAATCTTACTCCTCAGTAATCTGAACTTTCTTGGCTTTCACAGCAGACCTTGTCCTTTTAGCCAAAGAAGAAGGTTCAGCAGACTTGGATACAGATGAAGACTTCTTTGAGGAAGTCTTTGTCTTCTTGGGCTTAGGGCTTAGGGGTCTCCTTATCCAATATTCCACATGTTCACCCTGATGGACAGGGTCCATCTCATCCACATCAACAGCCTCAACAGGCTCTGCCACCTTTGCTTTCCCTTTGTCCATTCTTTTCTTCTTACTTTCTTCCATATCTTTTTGCAACTCATCCTCACTCTGCTTCAACTTACTTCTTGTGGACCTTCATATTGGTAGAGGAATATCAGTAGTTGTTGGAGAAGCAGCCTTCCTTTTCTTGGTGGTTCTTGCAGAACTAGGAGCTTTTGGTATTGGAGTTCTCGTTTTCTTGGGGTTATAGCTTGCACCAACCTTCTTCAGAATATCTGCTAGGGTCTTCTCAATAGATGAACCAGGTTCATCTACATGTGTACTGAGATTGACTAGCCCTTCAGCAGCTTCCCCTGAACCATTTACCCCTATTTTCTTGCTACTTTCTACCACCTTTTCTCGGTCAGCTCCACAGATAGCCATTTTAACTGTTTCAGAAGTGGGTGAAGAGTCAGCCACTTCTTTCCCCTTTCCCCTCACATCACTGCTCACACCCTCACTTTCTTTTTCTTTTTTTCTTTTATTTTTACCTCCTCTCCTTCTTGACTCAGGCGTTTCCACATCCACAATAGACCCAACCAAAACAAAACAATTCTCCATATTTTCAGCTGGATCAGAAATTACCTTAGTAAGGGATTTTGCACAGATGTTGCCTGCTCAGAATCAGAAGACCCAGTTCCTTCCCCCTCACTCGCAGATTTGAAAGAATCACCAGAATTTTCAAAATCTTGGACTTGACTAGCCTTTAATTGTGCGTTTATTTTCCTTGAAAGCGCACTTGTAGCCACAGTCCTAGGTTGAGGGGTTGTGCTGGGTTGAGGAGTGGTGGAGGAATAGGAGGGGGTAGGTGGTGGAGGTGTGCCAGGGTTATCTTGGGGGTTGGTCATTTACTCTAAATTCTGGAAGAAATTTGTGATTTGAGTTTTGGAAGAGAGAAGAGGAGAGAACAGAAGATTTTTGACGGTTTTGAGAATTATGGGAGTGGCAATGGTGATGATGATGGATTTTAAATGGAGAAGGTTAATCAATATCCAACGACAGCTTTTTGTAGTCAATTAGAAGTCCAATCACTCTGAAATTTCAGGTTGAAAGGGCGGTTAAGCTTCCCTAGATTCTAGGCATTTTAATACGGTGATAAGTCTAATTGAAACGGAACTGGTTCCAACTCAAAAGGATAGTTTTTTTTGAAGTTTTTGAACATAGGTAGGAATCTGCTCATGAATTAAATAGTAATATTTCCAAGTGTGCAGAGTGTAGAAAACAAACCTCATTATTCAGATGAACCAGTACTGATGAACCAGGTTCTTTACTAAGAATACTCTTGATCATGCCTCAATTTGCCAAAATAGAAAAGAAATTATTAGAGATCAGTGAGTCGTATCAACACATGGCACAGGAGTATACTATTTACAGTACGAAACTGAGCAAAGATTAATCTAGATATTTACACAAGTCCCAGATTTCCTAACAAAAAAAAAATCATTTTTTTTCATTGTGCATCCTGAACTGGTTCCATTAGGTGATCTTAATCATCCCTAGTTCTAACCTGTTCCTTTCAAAGCTTTCTCTACTCAGTGCTTTTGTAAAGAAATCAGCAATTTGCTTATTAGTAGCACAAAATTCTATAGTGATCAGTCCTTTCTCATAGTTGTCCCTTAAGAAATGGTCTAACATCTATGAGCTTAGTTCTCTTATGATGAACCGGGTTCTTAGTCATACTAATAGCACTAGTTTTATCACAAAAAATAGGGATGAAACCAACTACAATACCAAAATCCATCAACTGCTATTTGATCCAAAACAATTGAGCACAACAAGAAGCAGCAGCAACATACTCAGCTTCAGCAGTAAATAAGGCCACTGAATTTATCTTTTTAGTAGCCCATTACACAAGACATGAACCAAGAAAGTGTTCCATACCTGCGGTGCTCTTCCTGTCCACAAGGAAACCTACATAGTAAGTATCAGCATATCCTACTAGGTTAAAGTTACTACCTTTTGGATACCAAAGGCAAAGGTCAATAGTGCCTTTCAAGTATCTCAATATTCTCTTGACAGCAGTCAAGTGGGATTCCTTTGGATTTACTTGAAATCGAGCACAAAGCCCTACACTGAAAACAATGTCAGGTCTGCTAGCAGTAAGATACAAAAGTGATCCAATCATACCCCTTTACAACTTCTGATCAATAGATGAACTAGGTTCATCTATGTCCAATTTTGTTGCTGTTGCAATAGGAGTGTCTATTTCCTTTGATTCGTCCATTCTAAACTTCTTAAGCAACTCTTTTGCATATTTCTGTTGATGGATTATGGTTCCATTTGAGTTTTATTTAATTTTTAAGCCTAAGAAGAAATTAAGCTCACCCATCATACTTATTTCAAATTCACTCCCCATTAGTTTAGCAAATTCCTTAATTAGTTTTCAGTGGTTTTCCCAAAAATTATGTCATCAACATATATTTGTACTACAAGAAGATCCTTACCTTTTTCCCTTAAGAATAGTGTGCTATCAATTTTACCTCTCTTGTAGACATGTTCAAGCAGGAATTTGGATAGTCGTTCATACCATGCTCTAGGAGCTTGCTTGAGTCCATAGAGTGCCTTGTCTAGTTTGTATACATGATCCGAACACTCCTTGCTTTCAAACCCTGGAGGTTGTTTGACAAATACTTCTTCCTTTAAGTAGCCACTTAGGAAGGCACTCTTGACGTCCATCTGGTGAAGAGTAAATTCCATGTATGCAGCAAAGGCTATGAGGAGTCTTATTGCTTCCAACCTTGCAACTGGAGCAAATGTCTCATCATAGTCTATGCCATCCTCTTGGCTATAACCTTGAACCACCAACCTTGCCTTGTTGTAACAGTTCCATCTTCATCAAGTTTGCTTCTGATGACCCATTTAGGGCCAATCACTGATCTGTCCTTGGGTCTTGGAACCAGATGCCAAACTTGACTCCTTTCAAACTGATTGAGTTCATCTTGCATTGCATTTACCCAGTCTGCATCCTGCAAAGCCTCAGCTAGATTTTTAGGTTCAATAAGAGATAGGAAAGCATCAAAAGCACAAAGATTCTTTAATTGAGATCTAGTTTTAATTCCAGAAGTTGGATTAGTAATTATGTTCTCAATGGGATGAGAACTTTGATACTTGTAAGGTTTCACAACCAACTGGTTTCTGCTTGATGTTTCTCCCGTGTTTTGTTGCTGAGGAACAGGCTCATGGACAAGTTCCATTGGGGAATTAGATTCAGTTCTTCTTTGTTCAGTTCCCCCTATCAGGTTGCCCTGGATGGACGAACCTGTTCCATCACCTGTTCCTTCTTCTGGTGCAGCTTCAGCTTGGGCTGTGATTTTATTTAAACCTTTTACCAGCCAATAGCTTCATCTTTATGTTCCTATCTCTCAGAAAGAATGTTAGTTTCATCAAAAACTACATGTACACTTTCTTCTACACACATAGTTCTTTTGTTGTACACTTTATAAGCTTTGCTATGTGAAGAATATCCCAAGAATACTCCCTCATCACTTCTGGGATCAAACTTGCCTAGGGAGTCCTTTCCATTGCTGTGCACAAAGCACTTGCATCCAAATGCCCTAAGATGGGATATATTTGGTTTTCTCCCTTTAAGTAACTCATATGGAGTCTTCTCTACAAGAGGTCTAGTTATGTACCTATTAATGATGTAACATGCAGTATTTATAGCTTCTGCCCAGAAGCTATGGGGCAGTTTACTAGAAAGAAGCATAGTCCTAGCCATATCGTCAAGTGTCCTATTCTTTCTTTCAACTACTCCATTTTGTTGTGGAGACCTAGGGGTAGAAAAATTATGATCTATGCCATGCACATCACAAAATTCGGCAAACTTAGCATTTTCAAATTCAGTTCCATGATCCGACCTAATTGATGCAAGTTGATTACCTAGTTGTTTCTGAGTTTTTCTAACAAAAGAAGTAAACATGTCAAATGCTTCATCCTTATATGTTAAAGATAATGTCCAAGTAAACCTAGAGTAATCATCAACAAGCACCATCACATATTTTTTACCACCTCTGCTTAATGTTCTCATTGGACCGCAGAGATCCATATGAACCAGTTCCATCGATCTGGTCGTGCTAACCACTTTTTTGCTTTTGAAAGAGGATCCTACCTGCTTCCCCTTTGCACAAGCCTCACAAACTTTGTCTTCCTTAAACTTGATGTTAGGCAGCCCTATCACCAGGTCTTTGGAGACTAATTTGTTGAGTTGACTTAGACTTGCATGTCCAAGTCTTTTGTGCCAAAGGAGGGGATCATTGTCCAACACACTTAAGCAAGTGAGTTCATTTTCTGAAAGAGTAGACAGATCTTCAATGTATATATTGTTTACTCTTTTTCTCTGTAAAACAATCTTGTCAGTGGTAAGATTTATCACAAAACATTTGGTAGAGGTGAATGCTACTAAGCTACCTCTGTCACACAGTTGTGATACATTAATTAGGCTATATTTCAAGCCATCTATCAAGTAAAGATTCTCAATGGAGTGTGAGACTGTCTTACCTACCTTTCCAACCCCACTGATCTCATCTTTCATACCATTTCCAAAGGAGACATTACCTCCTTTTAGGTCCTCAAGTGAAAGGAACTGGTTCTTGCTTCCAGTCATATGCTTTGAGCAGCCATTATCCATGTACCATATTTGGTTGCTCCCCTTCACTTGGACCTCTGATTCCTCATCAGATTCTTCAATGGCAATAAGTGCTTGTTCATCTCCATCTTCATCTTCTGAATCATCATCTGAGCTCTCTCCCAAGGCAGCAACCATAGCCTTTGTTGATCCTTTGTTCTTCTTGGGATGAACCTGTTCCTTCTTCCTGCTTCTTCGTTTAGCCATTTCCTTTTTCCATTCAATTTCCCGTTGAGGATAGTTTTTGATCATGTGGTCAATCTTACCACATTTGTAGCAGCCATCGTTGGTCTGTTTTTCAGGGACCCTTAGTTTGTTGTAGGTTGCACCTCTTGAAGAACCCTTTCCTCTCTCGTGATCATAGCCATTTCATCCTCCCCTAGATCTACACCGTCAGCGATTCTGAGATCCAGACTCCTTTCCTTCTTGGGTGCATCCATCTTCATGGTTTTCCTTCTAAGTTCATACGAAGTGAGATTTCCAATTAGCTCGTCCAACTTGAGAGTGGCAATGTTCTTTGATTCCAAAATAGCAGTGATTTTGCTTTCCCAAGTAACTGGCAAAACACTTGTTAAAAATTTTTCAACCTTGTCTTCTTCAAGGATAATCTTCCAAGAGACTTAACTTCATTTGTTAGTGTTGTGAACCTTATATTCATCTCTTGGATGGTTTCTCCTTCCTTCATGGTGAAATTCTCATATTGAGAGTACAGTAGTGTTCCTCTTGATCTCTTCACTTGAGGAGTTCCTTCGTGAGCCACTTGCAAAGTGTCCCATATTTCCTTAGCAGTAGTACAACTTTGAATTCTGCTGTACTCGTCTGGACCAAGTCCACACACAAGCCATTTCTTGGCCTTAGCATTCTTTTCCCACTTCTTCAAGTCCATCAACATTGCAGTTAGCTCTAGTCTTTGACACATCTACTCCTTCAGCATTCTTCTTCATGGTAGCTAGGGGAGCATCAGTAACAATGTCCCATAGTTCATAATCCTCTCCGATGATGTGATCTCTGATCCTGTTTTTCCACCAGGAGTAGTACTTGCCATTAAAGAGTGGAGGCCTAGCAGTGGATTGTCCTTCTCAGTTTCCAGGTGGTGCACTCATCTTGATCTGTTCCTAAGGTGTTAGTCACTTCAAGGATAACCCACGCTGATACTAATTGATGTTTTATACTTCAAAACCACACAAGAGGGGAGGGGGTGATTTGTCTGGTGACTAATTTTTCGCTTAAGATATTAATGGAAGGACCTGGTTCTTCTAAGTGTTCCTTAACCTCCTATTGCAGAAATAGTATATGCGGAAAGTAAAGAACACAAGTATTTTACGTGAAAAACACCTGGCTCAAAAGGTGAAAAAACCACGACCTACTTTCCAGTAGGATTTTTCCAAACTCTCCACTAAAATCACTTAGCCAAAAACTGCATTTATAAAAACTCTTTTGTAAACCTAGGACTAACTCTAACCTCGTTGTTGCACACAACCTCAACTGTTGCGACAACTTCAAGTTAACTCTAACTTGAAAACTCTGATTACCTAACACAATTGCTTCAAGATAAAGCTGAAAGGTACAACATGAAAACACCTACTACAGTTGAACTAGAATAAAAGACAGACACTTGGAACTGGTTCTTCTATCTGGTTCAAGTAGCTTTAGGTTTGCACGCTTGAATCACACACGAACTGCTTGCAAAATTGCCTTGCTATTTTGCTCTCAATTCACGTTTAACTTATGGTTATGTGTGTTACCTATAAAAGAGAACAACGCTGATATTTATAGAGTTAGTAAAGAGAGATTGACTAGAATTCTGATGCTACTCTTCCTTGGTGGAAGAGTTCTAGTTGATCTCAACCTCTAACTCTTTCCCTTTCTTAAACCGTGTTCTCTTTGAGTAAGGAATCCTTCTTCTTATCCAATATGCAACATTTTCGATCAGGATCAGGAGATATTACTTCTTTCAAGTTAAGTTTATCTCCTTCACGCGGATCTCACATGCTTAAGTCTGTCCATATCAGTGTCCATATCATGTAGAAGGTTCCCTATTATATTAGCATGGAAAGCTTCATTTATTCCAGTTTTGGATTTGGCTTTGTTCACCTCTCTTACTTCTTTCTTCCATTTCCTCTGATATGGCAGTCTAGTTTTTACAAAGAAAGCATTTACTTTTGGCCTATTAATTTTCCTAGATTTAGGTTTCACAGAGGTCGCCATCACCCTCTGATCAACAGGGGTTTCCATTTCCACTTCTATTACATTCATAGTTTGGTCATTCAGTTGAACAATGTCGTTGGATACACTAGTAGTAACGTTTGTAACTTAAAGGGCTCCTTTTGTTGTAGTTGGCTGATCTTTCACCTGATTAGTCTTGTTTACTGTAGTGTATGTTACAACTTGTGGCACCTTATTTGTGTTTTTGCCTTTCTTCTTACCTCTGCCATTAACCACAGTTTTCCAACCCTCTTCTTCTTCAAATTTTTTAACTTCCATAGTTGAAGACCCCTGAGCCTTGTTAGTTGTGTTGCCCTCTTTGTCGTCATCCACTTACATCTCATTGGCATCATTATTTTGAACCTCAATAGTTGTTCTCTCATTTTTTTTTGTGTCCTTCAATTTCGTTCCTCCTAGTACCCTTTCGATCTTGCCTTAGCTCAGGGTGAAATATTCTACATTTCACTTTACTGTGCCCTTGTATTTTACAAATGATTGCAATAATGTGGAATAGTCTCATATTCCACTTTTTGAATAGTAATAGTTTCCATTTAACCCTTCTCATTCTTAATATCAATTTGCACCTCATGAGGCAGGGTTCTAGTGATATCAATTTCAACTTTAATTTTTGCAGTTGTCGGCCTAGTTTTTGAGTGTGTGGCTTTATCCATGATGATTGGAAAGCCAATTGGTTCCACAATTCGACAGAGTGCATCCCATTCAAAATAATGCCATCTCAAATTAGGAAGGTTGACCCATACTAGCGACAGTAGTTTCAACTTCTTGTTTGGAATCACTTGTCCATTTCATTAATTTCATCTGCATGTCACAAATTGTAAGAAAGTTTCTAGCTTTAATGTTTCCGTGGTCTTCTTCAAGGTCAAAATCAATAAACACAGGTTGCATGTTATATGCCCCTATTTTCACAGCTACTTTCAGGTGAAAAAAGTTATGAAATCCAGATCTAATACGGTCAATGGCGGGTCTTGTTCTTGGAAATTTACCCACAATAGTAAGTTTACAAGACTCTGCTAATAGATTATCCTCTTCTTTAGTGAAGTACACTACAGATCTGCCCTCCACTAAATCATAAGGTCTGTGGTCTTCACCTGAACCTCCTATAGCTGCTGCAAAATTAAGAGAAGAATCCTGTTATTTGTGGCTTGAATTATTTCCTTGTATTTTTAGGAAACCCATAATCCCTATAG
Organism: Nicotiana attenuata; assembly: GCF_001879085.1. Taxonomy (NCBI): domain Eukaryota; kingdom Viridiplantae; phylum Streptophyta; class Magnoliopsida; order Solanales; family Solanaceae; genus Nicotiana; species Nicotiana attenuata. Next base: position 62,401 of record NW_017671793.1, read on the forward strand.
GTTTAGAAAAATTCATTTTCCTAATGAATTTGGCAAAAGGAAAACCTATAGTCTTTGTCAATTGGGAAACCTTTCTCTTATATGTTTGGGACCTTTTGGGATTTATATATAGGGGTTGTAGTTGGGGATTCCATAGATTGTATTATATTTTTCTTCTCATTCATAATGAAAACTCTCTCTGCTTTTGCCCCGAGGATTAGGCTTAGCCGAACCTCGTTAAATCCTTGTGTTGATTTTTCTTCTCTATTTGCTTTGTGTGTGATTGTGTGCTAGTTAACCCACGATATTCCGCAACAATTGGTATCCGAGCAAGGTTCAGGTTTCTACATATAATCTAGGGTTAAGATGTCTTCATCATCTTCAACAAAGTATGAAGTAGAGAAATTTGATGGGGATTCTAGTTTCAGTCTATGGAAGATTAGGATGAAATCGTCCCTGATGTTACAAGGGTTATGGACGGCAATTGATGAGGATTTTCCTGAAGAGATGAAGGAGGCAGAGAAGGCAGACCTGATGGAGAGGGCTTTGAGTGCGATCTTCATGAGCGTTACAGATAGTGTTCTTCGGGAAATTGCTGAAGAAACTTCTGCAGCAACGGCATGGAAGAAGCTGGAAGACCTGTATTCAAAGAAATCGCTAACAACCCGCCTCTACTTGAAAAAGAGATTATACAATCTCCGTATGAATGAAGGTACACCTATTAAAACTCACATTGATGAGTTTAATTCAATTATAATGGACTTGAAGAATGTGGATATCAAAATTGAGAGTGAGGATCAGGCCTTGATTGTGTTATGTTCTTTACCACCGTTTTATGATACATTTGCCGATACGCTGCAATATGGGAAAGACAGCATTTCACTAGAAGATGTTAGTAATGCACTAAAATCTAAAGAGTTGAAAAAGAGCTTTCCAGACAGCAAAATTGAGGGCGAGAGTCTTGTGATTAGAGGAAGAACACAACAAAAGGACTTTAACAGGATAAAGTCAATCGCCAGATCAATGTCTAGAGCAAGGAAGCAACACTGTTATGAGTGCGGGCGGCAAGGTCACTACAAAAGAGATTATCCTAAGCTGAAGGAGAAAAGAGGGAAGGAGAAAAGAGATAATTCGGCAAATATTGTTGACACTGCAATAATTCTGATGATAGTGACTATGTAGGGGAAGTCTCTGCTGTGAGTTCTAGTCATGGGCAGAATTCTTGGGTTCTTGATACTGGTGCTACATTCCACATGTGTCCACACAATAATTGGTTTGCAACTTACAAGCAAATGAGTGGGACTGTCTATATGGGAGATGATAATCCATTACCAGTAGAGGGGGTTGGTAACATCAAATTGAGAATGTTTCACGGAATTATCAGAAACATTGAATGTTGGCATGTTCCTCGGATAAACAGAAATTTGATTTCTCTTTCGACTTTAGATGATCAAGGGTATAAATTTCACTCCGAGAATGAAATACTTAAAGTGTGTAAAGGCTCTATGGTACTCATGAAGGGTAAACTACATTCTACATTGTATCATCTTCAGGCCAGTGTAGTTGAAGGGGAAGTTGTTGTAGCTTCTGGGAAAAGTGATCTGAATCAGTCTCAGTTGTGGCACTTGCGACTTGGCCATATGAGTGATAATGGATTGTCTTTGTTGAGTAAGCAGAATTTGCTGAATGGATACAAAAATCAAGTTTTGAATTTTTGTGAGCATTGTGTGTTTGGTAAGCAGACAAGGGTAAAGTTCATCAAGAAGGCCGAGCACAAGAACAGAGACAAGTTAGATTATATACACTCTGACTTGTGGGGTCCAACCAGAGTTCCCTCCAAGAGTGGTGCCAGGTATTTTATGACTTTGATTGATGATTACTCAACGATGGTGTGGGTGTATTTTCTGAAAACAAAATATGTGTCATTTTTGTCATTTGTTAAATAGAAGACGATGGTTGAGAGGCAGACAGAAAGAAAAGTTAAGCGTCTTCGAACTGACAATGGGTTGGAAATTTGCAATTCTGAGTTCGATAATTTCTACAGCAGGGAGGGCATAGTGAGACACCGCACTTGTGTCGGAACACCACAACAAAATGATATTGGAGAACGTATGAATAGTACGCTTTGTGATAGGGCACGAAGCATGCTTTCACACTCATGTGTTAGCAAAGATTTTTGGGCTAAAGCAATCAATACAACTTGTTATTTGGTCAACAGATCTCCATCCACAGATAGAGTTCAAAACTCCTTTTGAGGTATAGTCCGGTTCGCCTGCCGACTATTAAAATTTAAAGATATTTGGTTGTCCTGCTTATGCTCATGTGAGGGATGGAAAACTTGAGACGAGGGCAAGGAAGTGCATATTTCTAGGGTATGCAACTGGAGTGAAAGGTTATAGGTTGTAGCGCACAGATCAAAAGACTCCAGAGCTAATTATCAGTAGGGATGTAACATTCAATGAATTTGCCTCACTAGACAGCCAGAGGGAGAAGGCAATAGCAGAAACAGATCGTGGTGTCACTGACCGCATAGAGCTAGAAATTGAATCTCCACTAGCTCAGCCTAGTAGTTCTAAAGTAGAGAAAGTCGAGGAGGTGAAAAATATTGATCAAGATGATAATATTGATGCACCTACGCAATAACTATATATCATTGCAACAGGCAGAGAGAAGAGAGTGATTAATCGAACGCAAAGGTTTGCAAACGTAGTTGATGGAAATCTTCTTGGATATACGAATCCAGTGGTATTGCTTTGGCAGCTGCAGAGACCGTTGATGCATTTGAGTGTTATAGCTACTTAGAAGCTATTCAGAGTACAAAACCAAATAGACGGATTAGTGATATGGCTAAAGAGATTGAGTCTCTTAATAAGTTTAGGCGTTGCCTAGACTTGGTTGATGTGTGCGGCAATGGATAGAGCCCTTGCGAGGGCTGAGGGCAAAGTAGAGAGACGTTGTTCCTGTTGATGAAGAGAATTCAAGCCAAGGGGAAGATTTGTTATTTGTGGCTTGAATTAATTCCTTGTATTTTTAGGAAACCCATAATCCCTATAGGTTTAGGAAAACCCATTATCCTAATAGATTTGGCAAAAGGAAAACCTATATTCCTTGTCAAATTGGAAACCTTTCTCTTATATGTTTGGAACCTTTTGGGATCTATATATAGGGGTTGTAGTTGGGGATTCTATAGATTGTATTGTGCTTTTCTTCTCATTCATAGTGAAAAACTCTCTCTGCTTTTGCCCTGAGGATTAGGCTTCGCCGAACCTCGTTAAATCCTTGTGTTGATTTTTCTTCTCTATTTGCTTTATGTATGATTGTGTGCTAGTTAACCACTATATTCCGCAACAAATCCCATACTAGAGCATTTGCATTGTTACTCAAAGCATTTTGCGGTTGGATTGGTGTGTTTCCTTTGAAAGTTTTAGTTGGCAATGGGGGAATGAGTGACTTGAAACATCAATTGGATCTGGGGGAGCTGGTGGGTGACCTCTAGGAAGGCCAATCATACCCATATGACGCATTTAATCTCAACAATGGCCATTGTATACAAAGACTAAAGGAGGGCACTGAAAAAATATCAAAACGTTTAGAGAGATGCAGGAGCTTTGTTCTTCATTCTAAAATACCCAAACTTTTAGATAACCAACTTCAGCTATGTTCAAAATAACCAGTCCGTGCACATAGCCTGTTAATGAAGTAATTTCATATGTAAACAGCCAAACAAGTTGGTGACTTTTATACAATATGTATCTTTATTCTTTTTTGACTTTTTGATGTGTTCCCTTTTCTTTTATTTGTAAAGTTATGCCGCTAGGTGACGTGGTCCTTTATATCATTCCAAATATGCAGAAAAGCAGGGAGAGACATAAACCTGACACCTGCAAGAGTTACACAAAACATTCCGTCAATGCCACATTATATCCACCTTTCTAACTCTCCATATACAAAAACTACATTATTTTCTTCCGTCATGCTTATTCCTTTTAGTCTCGTCTTAGGAAACGTCCCCTATAAATATCCAAAAATATGCAAAGTACAGTACAGTTCCATATTCTGTTCATACAAATATATTTCTCTCTATTTGTGCCTAATAGATGCCATCTGCATTTTGTCAAGAATATAAGGTCATCCTGCCTGTTTAGAGGGTTCCCTGGAATTGAAGAATATAGCATCCCTTTCCTCATGCTAGCTCCATTTTGCAAGAGCATTGGCTACTCGATTAGCCTCCCTATAACAATGTTGATAACCATTGTTAGCCTGCTAAAGGAGTTGTCCAGTCTCAATTATAGTCTCCTGCAGTTTCCAAATTAGAATAGTTGTCCCTTTGAGCATATTGATGGATAGCAGGGAGTCATGCTCAAGGACAATATGCAGTACTGATATCCCTGTGTGATGACCCGATAAGTCAATTTTAGTTTTAACCTTCATTTATATATTACGAGACCTCGAATAGCTCCATTCATCCTTTTTCAATTTGTGTGCGCAATCCGTATCTTTATCAGAAATTTTTTTATGTGAAAACCCAAAGAAAATATGAAATTTTGCCTTTAAAACTCATTTGAGTTGACTTTGGTCAATGTTTTGAACAAACGGATCCGGATCAGTGTTTTGATGGTTTCGATGGGTCCGTATCGTGATTTTGGACTAGGAAGTATGCCCAGAATCAAATTTGGAAGTCCCTAGCTTGAATTATCACCATTTGACGGAACCTAGAAATTTAAAGGTCTAAAAATTCCTAAATTTGGCCATAATTAGATTTTTGTTGATACAGATCCCGATTTGGATTCCGAGAGTTCGATCAGCTTCATAACAATATTTATGACTTATGAACAAAAATTGAAGTTATCCCGAGGTGCGTAGGCATGCTTTCCGTTTGTTTTTGACAAAAATAAAGGGTTTGATTTTATAAAGCTTGAATTTCTAAAGTTTGACCGGAGATTTGACTTTTGAGCAAATGACTCCGGAATAAAATTTTGATGATTCCAATAGCTTTGCATGGTAATTTCGGACATAGGCGCATTTCCGGATTTGGATTTGGATGTTTGTAGGACAATTCGGCGCATTTTGGTAAAAGTTGGAAAATAAAAGATTTTTGAAAAGTTTGACCGGGAATTGACTTTATTGAAATCGGGGTCGGAATTCGTTCTGGAAATTGGAACAACTCCATTATGTCATTTATGACTTGCATCCAAAATTTGAAGTCATACCTGATTGATTTCATTTGGAACAACTCCATTATGTCATTTATGACTTGCATCCAAAATATAGAATTTGGGAAATTTCATAAACTCACAAGTTCGATTTGAGGTGTGATCCGTTGTTTCGGTGTTGTTTGATATGATTTGAGGCCTCGACTAAGTTCATATTATATTATGGGACTTGTTGGTATATTCGAACGGGGTCCCGAGTGGCTCAGATTAGTTTAGGAGTGGTTTCAGACCATTTCTAAGCCATTTTAAACTGCTGTTTTTTTTTGCTACAGCACTGTGCATTGCGAGAAATTTCTGATGCACAGAGCTGATTTTGGAAGCTTATATCTCGCAATATATAAGGAATCTGGAGATTATTAAAACATAAAAGGTGTATCCCTTTGAGTCTGGTTTCCAGAAAGGTAAACCATTTATCATTTGGACATTTTGTTTGCCTGGCAGTGTGCATCGCGTGAAATTTCTGCTTCACATGGCTGAGTATTGGAAGCTTATATCTCGCAATCTATAAGAAATTTGGAGATGATCCAAAACTGAAAGTTATGGCCCTTTGTGTCTAGTTTTCATAAATTTAAACCGTTTGGCGTTTGGAGTTGTGTGCGAAAAGTTATGGTTGATACACTACAGGTTATTTGGGACTCGCTCCAAAATGTGAGAGGGTGAGGAGATTTATTGTTGGACTCGCTCACACTATCAAGCTAGAGATGGACAAGGAGATCGGGAGTGAGATTTCGTTTCAAACGGCTGCAAATGTAGCTAGACGGATAGAGATGGTTCTTGCTCAGGAAAGGGGACAGATCAGTTAGATGGGTTTAGTGGTACCTCGTCTGGAGGCAGGGGTAATTTTGGTAGAGGCCATCCTCCCAGGCTATTTCAGTTAGCACTTCAGACATCCCATGGTGCTTCAGGGAGCCGTGGTCCTATTGTGTCTCATCCTGACCAGTTAGCTTATAGTGCACCACCATCTCCTATTAGTACACCTCTGATTCAGAGTCATTAGGGTATTTATCCAGGTCGACATGGCCGGATCCAAGGTCAGAAGTCACAACAGCCGAGGGCTTGTTATACTTGTGGGGATCTTAGGCACGTTGCTAGATTTTGCTCCAGGTCTATAGGCAGCATGCAACAGTAGAGTTCTCGTGCTATGATTCCAGCACCAGCTGTTCTGCCACCTGCCCAGCCATCTAGGGGCAGGGGTAAGACAGCTAGAGGTAGAGGTCAGGTCATTAGAGGTGGAGGCCAGCCAGTTAGAGGCCGTCCCAGAGATGTAGCTCAGAGTGGTGGGGCCCAGCCCCTATTTTATGCTTTTCGGTCTAGCCTGAGGCCGAGTCGTCCGATACCGTGATCACAGGTATTGTTCTAGTTCGCCATAGAGATGCTTGAGTTCTATTTGATCCCGAATCTACTTATTCCTATGTGTCCTCCTATTTTGCTTCATATCGGGTTGTACCTCGTGATTCTCTAAGTGCTCCCGTGTGTATGTCCACACCGGTTGGAGATTCTGTTGTGGTAGATCATGTCTATCGCTCGTGTGTGGTTACTATTAGGAGTCTTGAGACAGGCGTAGATCTTTTACTGCTTCATATGGTCGATTTTGATGTCATCTTGGGTATGAAATGGTTGTCACCATATCATGCTATATTGGATTGTCACGCCAAAATGGTGACCTTAGCCATGCCGGGGTTGCCTCGGTTAGAGTAGAAGGGAACTCCTAGCCACTCTACCAGTAGGTTTATATCTTATATGAAGGCTCGTCGTATGGTCCAGAAGGGATGTCTAGCCTATTTGGCTTATATTCATGATCCACTGCTTATGTTCCATCAATGGACTCAGTCCCAGTTGTTCGTGAATTTCCAGAGTTCTTCCCTGCAGATCTGCCGGGGATGCCACCCGATAGAGATATTGACTTCTGTATTGATTTAGCTCCGGGTACTCAGCCAATTTCTATCCCACCATACCGTGTGACCCCACCAAATTTGAAAGAATTGAAGGAACAGTTAAAAGACTTGCTTGATCAGGGATTCATCAGACCTAGTGTCTCGCCCTGGGGTGCACCGGTGTTATTTGTAAAGAAGAAGGATGTCTTTATGAGAATGTGTATAGATTATCGGTAGTTGAACAAGGTCACTATCAAAAAGAAATATCTGTTGCCAAGAATCGATGATTTATTTGATCAAATTCAGGGTGCCAAGGTGTTTTCATAGATTGAATTGAGATCTGGTTATCATCAGTTAAATATTAGGGCATCTGATATCCCTAAGATAACTTTTCGGACCCGTTATGGCCATTATGAATTCCTAGTAATGTCATTTAGGCTGACCAACGCTCCAGCAACATTAATGGATTTGATGAATCGGGTGTTTAGGCCCTATCTGGATTCATTTGTGGTTGTATTCATTGATGACATCTTGATTTACTCCAGCAGTCGACAGGAGTATGAACATCATCCCCGGATTGTGCTTTAGAGTTTGAAGAATAGTCAGCTACTAGCCAAATTATCAAAATGCGAGTTTTGGTTAAACTCAGTTTCCTTTTTGGAGCATGTTGTATCGGCATAAGGCATACAAGTGGATCCTAAGAAGATCGAAGTAGGTCAGAATTGGCCTACACCTACTTCACTACAAAAATCTGGAGTTTTTTGGGTTTGGCAGGCTATTAACACCGGTTCGTGGAAGGGTTTTCATCCATAGCAGCCCCATTGACCAGATTGACCCAGAAAGGTGCTCCATTCCGATGGCCAGACGAGTAAGAGTTGAGCTTTCAGAAGCTCAAGACTGCTTTGACTACGGTGCCAGTGTTGGTGTTGCCCACAAATTCAGGATTGTACACGGTGTATTGTGATGCATCTCGTATTGGACTTGGTACAGTATTATTACAAGATGGTAGGATGATTGCTTATGCATCGCGGCAGTTGAAATTCCATGAGAAGAATTATCCTGTTCGTGACTTAGAATTGAAAGCCATTGTTCACGCTAAAGATTTGGAGACACTACCTTTACGACGTGTCATGTGAAGTATTCACATATCATCGTAGTCTACAGAATCTGTTCAAACAAAAAGATCTCAATTTGATAGAGAGAAGATGGTTGGAGCTTTTGAAAGACTATGACATCGCCATTTAGTATCACCGTGGAAAGGCCAACGTGGTTGCCGATGCTTTGAGTAGAAAGGATGTGAATATGGGCAGCCTTGCATATATTCGAGTTGTTGAAAGGCCGCTAGCTGCAGATGTTCAGACTTTGGCCAATCAGTTCATGAGGTTAGATATTTCATAGCCCAGTCGGGTACTAGCTTGTACAATCACTAAGTCTTCCTTATATGACTGTATCGGAGATCGACAATATGATAATCCTCATTTGCTTGTCCTCAAGGATACGGTGCGGCACGGTGGTGCCAAGCAGGTTACTGTGGGGGACAATGGAGTTATACGAATGCAAGTACGTATTTTTGTGCCTAATGTGGATGGGCTTCTTGAATTAATTTTTGAGGAGGCCCACAGTTCCCAGTATTTTATTCATCCGGGTACCGCCAAAATGCATCGGGATTTAAGGAAACATTATTGGTGGAAGAGAATGAAAAAGGATATAATTGCATATGTAGCTCGGTGTCTGAATTCTCGGCAGGTTAAGTATGAGCATCAAAGACCTGGTGGTTTGCTTCAGAAGTTAGAAATTCCTGAGTGGAAGTGGGAGTGTATCAGTATGGACTTTTTTATTGGAGTCCCACGAACTCAGAGAAAGTTCAACGCAGTATGGGTCATTGTGGACAGGTTGACCAAGTCAGCACATTTCATTCCGGTGTGAGTTACCTATTCTTCAGAGCGGTTAGCTAAGATTTACATCCGCGAGATTGTCCGCCTTCATGGTGTGCCCGTGTGTATTACTTCATATCGAGGTACGCAGTTCACCTTGCACTTTTGGAGGGATGTATAGGCACACGGGTTGAGTTGAGTACAACATTTCATCCCTAGACAGACAGACAGTCCGAGCGCACTATTCAGATATTGGAGGATATCCCCCGCGCTTGTGCTATACACTTCGAGAGTTCTTGGGATCAGTTCTTGCCACTTGTGGAATTTGCTTATAATAATAGCTACCACTCAAGCATTCAGATGGCTCATTATAAAGCATTATATAGGAGGCGATGTCGTTCGCCAGTTGGCTGGTTTGAACCGGGAGAGGCTCGGTTGCTGGGTACATATTTGGTACAGGATGCCTTGGATAAGACCAAGATTATTCAGGATCGGCTTGGCACAGCTCAGTCTAGACAAAAGAGTTATGTTGACCGCAAGGTTTGTGATGTTGCATTCATGACAAGAGAAAGAGTATTTCTCTGGTTTCCACCTATGAAAGGTGTAATGAGATTTGGAAAGAAGGGCAAGTTGAGCCCTAGGTATATCGGACCCTTCGAAATTCTTGAAAAGGGTGGGTGAAGTAGCCCACAAGCTTGCACTACCACCTAGTTTATCAGCAGTTCATCCGATGTTCCATGTATCTATGCTCTGAAAATATCATGGCGATCCATCCCTTGTATTATACTTTAGCTCAATCCGATTGGACAAAGATTTGACTTATGAGGAGGAGCTAGTAGCTATTATAGCCCGGCAGGTCCGATAGTTAAGGTCTAAGAGTTATCGTTCAGTTCCGGTGCAATAAAGAGGTTAGCCAATTGAGGCAGCTACCTGGGAGTCTAAGGCGTACATGCGAAGTAGATATCCACACCTTTTCCCTAGCTCAGATATTTTTCTAATTCCATTCCAGGACGAACGTTTGTTCTAGAGGTGGAGAATGAGATGATCCAATATGTCATCTTTAATTTTAGATATTCATTTCTATGTTTTGAGACGTTGAATAGCACCATTCAGAATTCCTCGACTTGCATGCGCAGTCCTAAAATTTTTCTCCAAAGTTTTTATGCGAAAATTGATTAAAATGTGAAATAGAGCTTTAAAACTCGACTGAGCTGACTTCGGTCAAAGTTTTGAGCAAACGGACTCGAATCAGTATTTTGACATTTCCGGTAAGTCCGTATCGTGATTTGGGACTTGGGTGTATGCCCGAAATTTATTTTGGAGGTCCCTAGCTTGAGTTATCGTAAATTGTTGAAAATAAGAAGTTTGAAAGCTTAAAGATTTCAAAGTTTGACCATAAATTGACTTTTATTGATAACGGTCTCGGATTCAATTTTCGAGAATTTTTGAATAGCTCCATTATGTCAATTATGACTTGCATGCCAAATTTGGAGTCATTCCGGATTTATTTGATACGTTTCGGCACGAGTTTTGTAAATTGAAAAGTTTGAAACTCCTAAGTTCGAATCGAGGTTTGAATTGTAATTTTGATGTCATTTAATGTGATTTGAGACCCCGAGTAAGTTCGTATGATGTCTTAAGATTTTTTGGTATATTGGTTGAGGTCCCAAGGGCCTTGGGTGTAATTCGGATCATGTTCGGCGCGTTCGGAACCTTGGAGTTGGCTGAAATCTGGTGTACTGGTTTCCTTATATGCAATTGCGTGGAAAGTCCTGCGATTACGTAGGCAAAATTTGGGCAGATAAATTTTAGGCTATGCGATCGTGTAGAAAAGTCCGCGATCGCGTAGGTCTATGAAGCCACTGCTTCAAGCTTACGAGAGCCTTTTTGCAATCGCGAAGGCCATTTTCGGGACAACTTGTTTTTGTTCTTTTTTATCGCGTGCATTTGGTCGCGATCTCATAGAACAAATGACTGGGCAGCAGATTTAAGTTCTGAAAATGGGACTTCCATTTTGAACGATTTGGATCTCGATGAGAGGCGATTTTCGGGAGATTTTTATGAAAAAATATCGGAGTAAGTGTTCTTAACTCAATTTTGGTTAAATTACCCGAATCTATTGCTATTTTTAGCATTTAATATGCGTTTTGAGTTGGAAGATTTGAAAACCCTCTTGGTTAAATTTGAGGAATTGAGGGTCGAATTGATGGCGGAATTTAGTAAATTTGATATGGTTGGACTCGTGGTTGAATGAGCATTCATATTCCGTAACTTTTGTCGGGTTCCGAGATATAGACCTCACTGGCAATTTTGAGTGTAATTTCGGATTTTTGTTGGAAAATTCGTATTTTCATATGGAATTAATTCCTATAATTTGTATTGATTGAATCAAATTTATTGTGGATAGATTCGAGGCATTTTGACATCAATTCGCGTGGCAAAGGTTCATTAGAATCTTGATTTTGGTTGCGAAGCAAGGTAAGGGTCGTGGTTAACCTTAACTTGAGGAAATGGGACTTGTTGCTTATTTGCTACGTGATTTAAATGTGCGGGTACAACGTATATGTGAAGTGATGAGTACTTATGCGTTGTGATTGAATCAAAGCATGCAGGTGGAATTTGTTCTTTGTGAAAAATTGCTTAATTAATTAAGATATTCTTGTTTAAGTTTATTATTATTATTATTAAATTGAACATTATCCATGAAATTATTGTTAAATTAATTATTATTGTATATTTTGGAAGGTGAGGTCAGTGTTCTGGTATCAAATTGATTGATGAGTATAAATCCCGGCATTTAAAATACTCTTCGAAAATTATATTATCATTTTCATGGTAAGGAAGAGTGTAAAAGCACGAAGGGTTATGTCGTGCCATTTATATTATTTATATTATCATTTTCATGGAGAGGAAGAGTGTTAAAGCACGAAGGGTGATTCCGTGCCATTTTCACATTATTATTTATTGATTTATAAGGTGAGAAGAGAGTAAAAGCACGAAGGGTGATGTCGTGCTATTCAAATTATCATACTGTGGCAAGAAATAGAGTAAAAGTACGAAGGGTGATGCCGTGCCAATCATATTATTTATTTATCATTTCATGGGAAGGATGAGAGTAAAAGCACGAAGGGTGATGCCGTGCCATTTTTATATTTCAGCTACCTATTTTTATTGTTGAGGAATTCATTGGCTGTTACGTGACACTTCTCCTGCTGGAATTATTCTAGTATCCCCCTTTGCATGCTCCCTCCCAAATTTGTAAATTTGTTAATTATTGTTTTCATTATAGTGTTTCGTATATGTATATACTTGCACAGGTTGTTTACGTATGTGTCTTGTCAAAGCCTCGTCAAGGTTTGGCTCGAGACTTACGGAGTACATGAGGTCGGTTGTACCATACTACACTCTGCACTTTTTGTGCAGATTTTGAAGTTGGTCCCAGTAGCGTACAATGGACTTGCTCGGACTCAGCTACCCAAAGGAGACATGAGGTATAACTACACAGCGTCCGCAGTCTTGAAGTCCCCTTCTACTTTATCCTAGCAGTGTATTTTCTTTCAAAAAGCTTGAACTTTATTTAGATCATTGTTTGTATTATTCTCCTTAGTTTTCTATATTCGCATGTCTCATTTCGTTGTTACTTGCCATTGGTAATTCCGTAGTTTGCTGCCTTGGAATTAGTTTTCTAAATATGTTATCTTGCTGTTACTTGTTATCAGTACCCCTTTCATATTATCTGTTGCTATCTCCGATTTAGTTTTCTACTTATTGTTTTGCTATTACTTGCTACCAGGACTTCTCTCACCTTCTTTAGCCGAGGGTCTATCGGAAACAGTCTCTCTGCCCTTCCAAGATAGGGGTAAGGCTGCGTACATCCTACCCTCCCCAGACCCCACTTGTGGGACCACACTGGGTTGTTGTTGTTGTTGTTGTTATTTGTATTATTCTAGTAGCTCGCACACTTGTGACACCAGATTCGGGAATGTTTTGGATGATTTGATTATTATGGTCTTCCGCATATTATTTCATTAATTGGTATCCGTTTAGATTGATTTGTTTAAAAATTGGTAAGATTATTCTAACGTTGGCTTGTCTAGCAAGTGAAATGTTAGGCAGCATCATGGTTTCGAAAGTGGGAAAGTCGGGTCGTGACAACATCTTATAGCATTAAATATTTAATTATTTTTAATATAAACCGTTCGGTATTGGTGATTAAAATGGTCAAACACTTACAGATTATTGTTAGTTACAATATATATATATATATATATATATATATATATATATATGTATATATATATATATATATGTGTGTGTGTGTGTGTGTGTGTGTGTGTGTGTGTGTGTGTGACTAATTTAAAGAAATTGACAGTAGTTTCCGTCCGAAGTCGGTCGAAAATTTTTAATTTAGGGTCCCAGACACGGGTTTCTTCCCCATTTTTCTCTTTAGTTTTTCTCTCACTCTTTCTTCCACATCCGTGAACCCTTCCCAAACAACTCATCACTCCCTTCTCACCCAAAATCAACCCCCCCCTCCCCC
>NW_017671793.1:75900-164477 GCF_001879085.1 Nicotiana attenuata
CCCCTCCCCCCCGGCCAACTTTGTCTCTCCTCGTTCTCCATTGGTGCCACCCTTGTCGCGCCACTCCTAAAGTCATATTTCTCTCCTCTCTTTGAAGTTTAGTTATCTACATTTGTTAACTTTAGTTATTTAAATTCTTTCAATGGTACAAAATTAGGGTTTACAATTTGGGATTTTGGGATTATTTCAATTGAATTATGATTAATATAACATGTAATTTATTTGTTCTTTATGTAGATGGAATATCGTAGTTGGATGTTTAGGGCATATTAAATTATGATTTAGGATTTATTAATTATAATTAATAGTAAGTGAGTTAGTCTAATTGAATGACTTAACTAATTCAATACTCTAGTAAGTAAATGTTGTACTTTATAACTAAAGTTTATTATGTAACTTAATTCTATAAATTAATTTGAATTATGATTAATATAATATGTAATTTATTTATTCTTTATGTAGATGGAATATCATAGTTGGATATATAATCGGAATTAAAATCATTAGTTTTTGAGGGAGGATTTATAGAAGGGGGTTAAGGAATTTATTAGGCATGCAATGTCACTTGAACCGTTTCGGATTGGGGGAATAATTAGGTGTTCTTGTACGAAGTGCAAGTGTTTAAATTTTTTGGGTTCGGGGGATGTTATGACTCATATTTATAGAAAGGGGTTTATGGATAATTATTTTGTGTGGACTAGACATGGAGAGGATGATGGTACTGATGATGTATTTCATAACATAGTTGTTGGTGAAACTAGTAGGTTGGTGGAGAATATCGTTCAACATCCTAAATACCATGCAATGGTTGCAGATGTTTTTGGGATGTAATTCGATTTTGATACCCATGAAAGTGTTGAACAACCTCCTAACGATGAGACAAAATATTTTTATGAACAGATAAAGGCCATTAGCCATCCACTAAGAGAAGGGACTATGCACTCTCACTTATCTGTTGCGGTTAGAATTTTAAGTAACAAATCATATACCAATATTTCTCAAGCGGGAATAGATTCTTTCATTGCCCTTATGACTGAACTAGTTGACCCAACTTTCAACATACATGAAGATTTCTATAAGGCTAAAAGATTGATTTCTAAGTTAAGACTATCGTCTTTGAGAGTTGATTGTTATGAAGATGGTTGCATATTGTATTATAAGGCACATGCAGAGTTAGAATGTTGTAAATTTTGTGAAAAACCTCGTTTTAAGCGGGTTTCCAACGGGAAGAATGTTGTTGTGAAGTCGATGCATTATTTACCTCTTATTCCTAGATTAAAGAGGTTGTACGCATCGATGAATTTCGCTCCTCATATAAGATGGCACTATGAAAATAAAAGACCGCCCATGTTATGTGTCATCCTTCGGTTGGGGAAGCTTGGAAGCATTTTGATAGGACGTATCCGGATTATGCTAGTGTGAGTCGAGGAATGATCGGTTGGGTTTGTGTGTTGATGGTTTCACGCCATTTTCTATTTCTACAACACCATATTCATGATGGTTGGTCTTTCCGTATAATCTTCCACCTGAAATGTGTATAATTAGTCCGTATATTTTTTTCAATTGTGTTATTCCCGGTCCCCGCAATCCAAAGAGTTTGATTGATGTATATTTGCAACCTCTGATTGTTGAGCTAAAACAGTTGTGGTATGATAGGGTTGAGACATATGACATATCAACTAAGCAATATTTCAACTTGTGTGCTAACTTAATGTGGACCATTAAAGATTTTCCTGCATATAGAATGTTGTCTGGGTAGATCACTGCTAGAAAGTTAGTATATCCTTATTGCATTAAAAATGGTGAAGCGTTCACTTTAAGACATGGCTGAAAACAATCATGGTTTGATTGTCATCGTCAGTTCTTGGCAGTTTATCATGAGTTTAGAAGGATGAAGAACACATTCAAAAAGAATACAGTTGAACATGATTCCCCACCTCCAATTTTGTCCGGTGAGGAAATTTGGTAGAGGGTTCAGAACTTCACTAAAGTTACTGAGGCCCCACCTTCTAGATTTCCTGGATATGGTGTTACTTATAACTGGACAAAGTAGAGCATATTTTGGGAGTTGCCATATTGGAAGGATAATATTCTCCGACACAATCTTGATGCCATGAATATTAAGAAGAACTATTTTGACAATTTGTTCAACACAGTGATGGATGATAAGAATAAGACAAAATATAACCCAAAGGCAAGACTGGACTTACAAGAATACTGCAGGCGACCTGAATTACACTTGCAGTCTGCAAACAATGGTAAGGTATTCAAGCCCAAGGCCAGCTACACATTCACTTTGGAACTAAGACGATAGATTTTTGGGTGGGTTGTAAACCTAAAGATGCCCGAGGGCTATGCTTCAAACCTGGGAAAACGTGCCGATATGGTTGAAGGAAAGCTGACTCATATGAAAAGTCATGACTGTCCTATCATCATGGAAACCTTAATCCTTATTACATTTTGTGGTTTGCCTGAAAATATTTGGAAACCCATCACAGAGATATGTTTGTTCCTCAAAGACTTATGTTCTACCACATTAAGGAAAGAAAACATATTTCAAATGAATCAGAATATTCCTGTAATCCGTAATAAGCTGGAAAAGATTTTCCATGTGGTTTCTTTGATGTGATGGAAGACCTTCTAATTTACCTAGTACACGAGGCGTGCATGGCCGGTTCAATGCAGGTGGATGTGTCCATTCGAGAGGTAATGATCAAACATTGATTTTTTTTGTAATTTTATTTAACGTTATTGTCTAATATGACAATGTGCAGGAATATCAGCAAGTGTAAACAATTTGTTGAACATGGGAATATGATTGAAGAATCCATATGAGAAGCCTATTTTGCAAAGGAAACTGCCCATTTTTGTTCTTACTACTTCGACAGTCATGTGCCATGTGGTAGAAATAGGCTCAATCGGCACAATATCGTGATTAAGATTGATCCATTATATCCACCAATGTCCATATTCAATCAACCAGGTCGAGGCTCTAAAGATCGAACAAAAAGGGGCCTAACTAGTATGGAGTACAAATCAGCTTCAAATCATGTGTTTCTAAATTATCCGGAAGTTCAACCCTTTCATAAGTAAGTGTTGACGTAAGATTAATTTACATGGACTACTATTTAATTTGGTTAATGCAACTAACAACATTTTCAATGTGTCGCTTAGTGACTTCGTGAGTCAATTTGGCTATGATGTTGTATATTCTACATTTGAGGCATGGTTTAAAGAGTGTGTAAGTACATCTTACTTACTTTCTCACATGTGAATATACATATTTGGTCACTTGTGAATATACTTTCTCACTTGTGAATTATTTAACACTATGTAGTTCAATAATCGAAACAACGGTGTTAATCAATTTTTGAAAGATATATCTTGGGGACCTGCATCTATGGTTACAACTATGTCTAAGTATTTTGTGAATGGTTACAAATTTCGCACCGAGGAATGCTCCAAATAATAAAAAAAGCAATAACAGTGGGGTGTGTGTCAAAGGTGATGAAGGCAACCAGGATGGGAAAAATAATTATTATGGTGTGATCAAAGAGATTCTAAATTATCATATTCAGGTTGGCCAAACAAGAAGATCATAATTTTTCAATGCAAGTGGTTTGATCCAACACTTAGAAGAGGTACAAATGTACATTCGCAATACAACGTAATTGAGGTTAATAAAAAGAGGGAGTATGATCGCTATGATCATTTTATAATTGCAGAAAAAGTTAGGCAAGTGTATTATGCTCCATATCCATTGTAGGGGGATAGGCTGATTGGTTGGTTGTAATCAAAACTAAACCTGTTGATAGGGTGGAAGTTGAGAATGTGCTAAATGTCTCTTACCAAACGATACCTCGAGTGTTAACCAAATGGTTGATGATCAGTTAGAAAATGACTTGGAGCATCCTCAACGCATATTAGAAGAAGTTGATATAGAGGAAATAACAATCATAGAAAATGAGGACGAAGAATAACCTAATGAAAATGAAATAAGTGAAGAGGAAGAATTTTCGGACGAGGAAGGATACTTCGAAGACGACTAACATGTTAGTTTTTCAAGCGTTCTAAACATATATAGATTTATATTCTTAATTCTAATATTTTCTTTAATTTATGGAGATAACCGGTCGGGGTCGAGGTAGGTCTAAGAAGGATAAGAGGCCTATTTATCATGATGATCGTGCTACACGCTCGCTTCCTTCCACTCCACACTTGCATCCCTCCACTGCTCATGGCCGATAGTAATTTTCTAGGCACACATCTTTTCCACCACATCCATCTACTCATCAGACAACCTACCATTCGCCCTCCCAGTAGCATTCTTATCATTCTCCACCGTAGGTTTATACCACGCTTCCTCCACATGATCCTGCATATAGTTACATAGGTCCATCAAGTCAGCAGTCATAGGGCCATGTGGTGATACGCCTGCCATCTGCTCCATTTTCTTCATCACCAGTTGGATCGCATCCATCTAGATTTCAGTAAGCCAGATCACAGCAGTCGTCTTGATCGCAGCAAGGGTCTAGATCGCAGAAAGGTGGATCGCGGCCATCTTCATCAGCGACCCTGTATCCCTCTCCACGGAGTTCGTCTCCTAGCATTTCTAGACTTCGCCTTTGGTATAGTAGGCTGAGCCAGATGCCTCCCCATCTACGCACACTTCAGATTCATTGGAGGAAGATGATCTAGAGGAAGTATGGTATGATCATTATTATAGGATGATCATCAGACCTGAGGGCAATGGGTAAGATTTTTTTTTACTGAATTATAATAGCTAGTCTTGTTTATTTAGTGTGATTTCTCTGTTGTGGGTTCATACCTAATCATTAGACTACAAAGATAATCACTGAAGCTCTTGGCCGGTTGTATGATGCACCCTATGCGAATTGGAGTGAATTTCCACCGGAGCTCGTGGAGCAAATTTTCAACCATTAAGGTTTTAATACAATTCTTATCTATTTAAGAATTATATTAATAATATTTTTATCTAACGTTACACACTTCATTTGCAGATTAAGTGTGCACGGGTGGACCGACAAAATATGCCATTCTCGCAAATTTTGAGTTCAAATGTCGTAAAAGACTATCTGATACCTTCTATTCTGCTCGGAAGAAGAGCAAGAAAGATTCATGGGTTCTACCGCACATATGGGAGGATCTGCTGAGGCAGTGGACCACTGAGAAGCTTGAGAATAAGAGTGAACAGGGAAAGAAGGCCCGAGCATCTAAGAAGGGTGGCTCATTGCACTATGTGGGTGCAAGGAGCATGGGGACTGCGAGGAGACTATTAGTACTTCCTTAAAATATTTAATTCTATTTTTATCGAACTATATTTATATATTTTAATTTAGTTAACATGTTTTATTAATATGGGAGGAAGATGACTCATGATGAGTTCTTCATGGAGACTCACATCCGGAAGAAGAAGGCACCGACAGATCCAAGTAGATGGGTCGAGGATCGGGCGGAGACTACATATGTAAGTTTCCTAACTACTATAACATGAAATTAATGGTTATAATATTATATAGTTATTAATTTTCTATCTTCTAAATAAAGTGTCGCTACAAGATTAATGTGGAGGAGTACACTCAGAGCTTGCCACCGAATGAGCAAGGCGAGCGACCACCTGTTTTAGATGAAGAAGCGAAGAAGATATGGTTGGATTTTGTCGGTGGTCCTAAAAAGGGGATACCATACGGCCTTCCAAAGATATCATTTATCATTTCGGTGCTACAGGGCTAGATTGAAAGGTGTAGGGACTTCCGCCCCAAGGCGAGGCAATTGATAGGTCGACTCTCTCGTCTATGGAGAAGAAAATCGTAAAGCTGACAGCAGAGCTTGAAGAGACAAAGGTTAGAGAACAAAAGAGAGAGAAACAATTTGATACCCTTCATGTTCAGCAAGAAAAGAGGGACCAACAATTTAATCTCCTTCAAGGTGAGTTGGCCAATCTTCTTGCTAGTGGTGCTTTCCACATTCCCCGGTCTCGTGAGCCTTCCCCAGATGCCAATCCTTCTAGTTGTGATCCTTCAAACCATGCCGACGATGAAGCTTCTAGTAGTAAAGATGGAGATGATGCAATACAAAACACTCATTTAATGGTATGCATTGCTAAACAAAGTCTTGAACTTGTGAATATTTAGTTGGAATAGTTTTGAATGATGATTGTATTGTTGATATTATTTTGTTATTTAACATTTGTATTGTTGTTGTTGTGGTTGGTGTTATTCTTGTGGTTGTTATTAGTGTTGTTGTTGTGGTAGTGGTAGTGGTTGTGGTTGTGGTTGTTGTTACTGTTGTTGTTGTGATTGTGGTTGCTATTAGCGTTGTTGTTGTGGTTGTTATTAGCGATGTTGTTGTGGTTTTTGTTGGTTAATTGTGGTTGAATGGCAGGAATGTAATGCTGCCATTATAGGTGATTGGTTATTGGCAGGTGGTGCAGCAATAAAAAAACTGTATTCTGCCAAAATAATACCCAGAAAATCGACCGCCTATCAACCGAAGTCGGTCAGAAATGTTCATTTGATTTCCTAGAAATTTACATATAGCGACCGACTTCAGTCGGAATTTTTTATTTTAAATATTAAATATTTTAACAGTACCGACCGACTTCGGTTGGAAATTTTTATTTTTATTTTTTATATTTTAATAATACCGATCGAAATCGGTCGGAATTGAATAATTTAAAAAAAAATCATTAAAATTCCATCCGAAGTCGGTCGCTAATTTAAAAATAATTAAAGATTATTTTCAACAATACCGACCGAATTCGGTCGGTAATTTTATTTTGTGTCAGATAACGTGGTCAAAGTACGTTGTCAATTACCGACCGGCTTCGGTCGGAAATATCGACCGACTGCGGTCGCTCCCCATTAGCGACCATTATCTTTTTGACTAATTGAAAACGGTCGAAAGTCGGTCGGTTTTTGTTCGATTCCAACCGATTTCGATCGATTATTCTTGAAGCTTTTTAACAGTTTTTTTAGTAGTGTTTTCCCTTAATTTCATTGAAGCCTATTTTTATTGCCATTAACCTTACCAGAGATAAATTTCTGTAAGATTTCACCTCAGAAAAGAGGGCTTAGGATTTGATTATCTTTTTCTATTCATAATAATGCTTTTGAGGTTATAATAATGTATCTAGCTTCCTAGATGGTAGAGTATAAGTTGTCACTTCTATTAAGTCCATAATGTACTGCTAATAGTATAGCTAGATGACGCAAAATTTTAAGATTGGTTAAGAATAATAATTCTCTGACCCTGACTTCCAATTATTTACCTAAAGATTTGTGCGTAAATCATCTAAATAAAAATACTAACCCCTCTTCCTCCTATCGAAGAAGATGGGAATCTATAGACTAAGGACGTTAGATGAAATATTGAAAAAGTGGATGATATAAATCTTTCGCGAGTCAAATGGATAAATGACTCACATCCCTTCCTACTTACAATTATGGCTTTATTTCCTTTCTTTGCTTCTATCTCTAACAAGCTCATAAACTTCGTAGGGGCTTCTTATTGCATGGAAACAAGGAAATAGAGATTTTAAATCTTTTTAAAAATTGTGCAAATGGTTATGTAGATTTAAATATCAAGGAAAATACCCATTGGAGGAATGTCATATTCTCCAAATATAGACTTACGAGCCCCTGGATTACTAAACTCACCCCTTATTCTCATGGTTCTGGAGTGTGGAAGCTATTAGAGACCTCTGGGGTTTCTTTATGGAACACTTTTCTTTATGGGTGAATGATGGCAGGAAGATAACGTTTTGGCATATGACCCTTTGGATTGACCACATGAGGAGGTGGTGTGAGGATTAGAAGTTTGTAGGTCCAAAATTCGACTAAATTCACTGACTAATTGAGAATAGATTCGGAATTTAATATTTACTATATTTTTCTAGACATATATATGGTTCGAGAACCCTTTAGTTTATAATCCTATATCCGCCCCTGACCACATACCTCTGAAAGATAGCTTTCCATCCCTATTCAGATATGCCAGTACCAAAATCTTCTAGTACTACCGACATAAGGCAAGACCTAAGTTGCTCAGACTCTTTACTTTCGGTGCCACACCCATGTTGACACGATGTGTGTCACGACCCTATTTTTCTTCTGTTGGGTTTCGTGATGGCACATAGTCTTAAGAACTAGGTAAGCCTAATAATTGCGGAATAACGACAATAAATAATAACATCTAAAATTCTCCTGAAATGAATCCTTTATACAATGAACATCTTCCCAAAACCCGATAGTATAAGTCATAATCTCTACAGAGTTAACTACCACTTCTATATAAACTATTTAGGCAGAAGAATGAAAACAGTTAAATACAAGTAAGAAGGTGACTCCGAAGCCTGCGAACACGGCAGTAGGTTTGCATTGAGTCTCCTCAGCAATGATCCGCACAACTACTAACGATCGATGCCTGAGATCTACACAACAAAAATGTAAAGAAGAGTAGCATGAGCACACCACGGTGGTGCCCAGTAAGTATCAAGACTTACCTCGGTGGAGTGACGAGGAACAGTCAAGACACCTACTAGTCCAATAAACAGAACATGATATTTATATAGAGACTATGCGATACGACTAACAACACAGTAATTGCAATAAGGAAAGAAAACAGCAAGTACTCGGCGGAACACCATAAGGAACACACGGAAAGGTAAATGAGGAGACAGCCCAAATCTGAAATCACAAATACGGTAAAGACAAGTCATAACCCAACAACTTTGATAATTTTCACCTTAAGTCTTAATCATCGAGCATCAATCAAATAATCAAACCTTTTCAAGTGATAAAAGTTGTTCAAAATATACTTCCTTCAAATAATGCTCTTTTCAAAAGAGTTTCTTTCAAAATAATGCTTTTCGAATATAATCTTTTCAAACAAATTTTCGTCGAGTATAAGTCACTCTGTGACATTTCAAAATAGTTAATTAAAAATAAGTACCTCCAAATATAATCTTTTCAAAAAGATAACCTTCGAATATAAGTCACCCTGTAACACCTCATCTCATAATCATACAATACGGGTCTCAATGCCTGAACCCTAACACTCGGCATCATGTGCCCTCGACACACCTCCTGATCATACTGACAACTCACGTGCCCCAAAAGAGTCATTCTCACATCAAAGGCAAATAACAAGGTTGTGCGTCTACTTAGAACTCTCAAAGAGCCTCCTACCCGATAAGGGTGATTAACCACGTGTATGCTTGTGCAAGTGTCCTAACATAGTTCATAGCAACTTGTAAGTATATGGAATGCAACGGACAACACCTATAATGTTTACACAGGGATAGGATCAATGAAAACATCAGCTCAGAACGCAATGATTTTAACTAGGGGATCTCCCAGGATATCGCCCCGTAGTCCTAAACGTAAATATGCAAAGGATCTCCCAGGATATTATCCCGTAGTCCCAAAAGTAAATATCTAGTACAGAGAAATCTACCGGGTGCAGTCCCGTAGTCCCAAAAGTAAACGTGCAGGGGGATCTCACGGAATACCGATCCGTAGTCCCAAAGTAAACATACAAGGAGATCTCCCGGGATATCGTCGCGTAGTCCCAAAGTAAATACGCAGCGCAACCAACAGAAATAATAGTCACAACACAACAGAAAGCTAGTACATCACTACGACACATATAACAACAACGACAATGACAATAATACAAGGTAAGACAAGTAAATCAACTTAAGAACTATAAATCACAAGGAAGCGGTAGAACCAACTCACAAGGAATAACAACAGAAAAGAATGCTGGCATAAAGGGAACAGTTCAACACGGGAAAACTAACATATAGCGACGATCCCATAATATACAAGTCAATAACAAGGAAATCAACGCGAGTCAAGTAGTCCCAAATAAGGGCAAGTCAACAAAGATATAGGTTACCTAACTCCTTTTAAGGTTGGACAATTTCGAGGATATTCAAGAATTCAATTAGGGAAAGATGATCTTTAGCTTAACTTAAGACTAAATAAAATTTCAGGAAGGATAATAATGATTCTCAAATAAGACAAACAGCTATAAAAAGATAGCATGACAGTACGAGAGGCGAAATTCTTCAATTAAACCAAATAGGAGTCAGTTAAGCAATAAGAGTGAATCATGAAGCAATTATTTACAATCAAGCATGTAGATGTGAAACTAGTAAATAGGAAAACTCAGTCATGTCAAGAACACATTCATACACAGTGAACATAAGGACCTAAGAATTTAAAAGACCAATTTTTCACAGATAAGTCCAAGCACGCACTCGTCACCTCGCGTGCACGAACTACAATCAACATAGAAGACTCAAATCCTAAGGGGAAGTCCCCCACACAAGGTTAGGAAAGATACTTACCTCAAATACGATACACCGATACTCTAAAATGCACTTCTCGGGTGAAAAGACCTCCGGACGGCTCAAATCTAGCCAAATTAACTTCAAAGCACAAATAAAACACGTAAGAAACTATTACGGATCATAAAGCCTCAATCTTTAACAAAATCCAAAAATCGGCCCAAAAGTCTACCCCCGGGCCCCCACCTCGGAACCAACAAATTTACAAAAACCGAATACCCATTCTGATACGACTTCAACCATACAAAATTTATCAAATTCTGATACTATTTGGTTCCTCAAATCACAATTTTTCATTTTAGAAATTTTCTTCAAAAACCAACTCCTACCCCAACCCAAAACACAATTTAAATGATAAAAATGAAGATAAAATCATGGAATATGTTAGATTTTAGGTGAAGAACACTTACCCGATCAATTTTCTTGAAAACCCCGAAAAGAAGCTCCCATATCCGAAGTTTAAAACTCAAAATATGAAGGAAATGGCCAAACCCTCGACTTATATGATTCTGCCAGAACTTCCGCACCTGCGACAAACTTAATCCTTCTGCGCAACCGCAGGTGCGCCTGACCAATCGTACCTGAGCTCCACTCCGCTTCTGCACCCAGGGGTCCGCTTCTGCGGCATCACACGTGCGCTCCAATTCTCCGCATCTGTGGAGGCTGCCCAGACCAACTCCTCTCGCACCTGCACTTCCTCCTTCGCACCTGCGACCATCGCACCTGTGCCCAGGGTCCGCAGGTGTGATTACACCAGAGCTCAGCCTCCCCAAAACCATGGAAAATCATCCGTGACTCGTCCGAAACATACCCGGGGCCCTCGAGACCCCGTCCAAGCATACCAATAAGTAATATAACCTAAGACGACTCGCTCGAGGTCTCAAATCATATCAAACAATGACAAAACGACGAATCACACCACTAAACGAGCTATGAACTTTCAAATTTTCCAACTTCAATAACTTGTGCCGAAATCGATCAAATCAACTCGGAATGATGCCAAATTTTGCAGACAAGTCCAAAATGACATAACGAAGCAGTTGCAGCTCTCAAAATCGCATTCCGACCCCGATATCACAAAAGTCAACTATGAATCTGTGCACGGTGAAATCAGAGGACCGATTTCTCATTGGCGAAATGCTTCGGAAAATCACTTTGGAGGTCAGGGATCTCGAGCCGTCCATTTCCCTAAAGATATGTCGATACCCAGCCGAAGGTAACATCGACCGAAACCCCGACGAACGCAAAAAGTTCCTGAAGAATGTATCCGGGGTCAACTAAGTCTATTTGAGCAGCTCAACGTCGGCCCACACACACATCATAAAGCCAGTTGGCTATCCCATCCCCCTTTTTCTTTATCACGTAACGTATCTTGTACTAAGTTTGGGCTTTCCCCTCTTATAAAAGGGGAGTCATTAATACCCTGTAAGGCAGAGCTCCAACAATTTCTACAAAAGTGCAATAATATCTTCTCTCTCTCTCATTTTCTCTAACGCCTTTGCATTGACTAGCTCAAAGCCATTTTAGCTTACCTATCTTCTAATCTGTTCTTTATTTGATATTAGTCCGAGGATATTTCGATGTCCCTCACTTTTATATATGTTCTTCATCGTATAACTTAGTTTCGTCTCTAAAGAGCTTTATTTGATTATATCTCTAACCATTATATCATCCTTGGTTATCCCTGATTATCCCCGATAGCTCGGGCTCGACCTCGAGGTCAACCCCGAAATCCCCATCGGCCAAGCCTACACCCGGGCAGCAGGCCCTTCGGTTCGACCCTTATCTCGTTTTAGCTCGCGCTCCATCATTAAATTTCACAATACTAGCATCATCTGCTCTAACAACTAGCTCGGGAATAGATCACGTATTTTTAGAGTCCCATTTTACAAATTTAATTATCATTACTATTTTTACGGTAAACAGTTTGGCGCCCACCGTAGGGCTAAAAATAATAGTGATTATTTTCTTGCTAGTTTCATTGCACAAACGCATATCATCTTTCACACTTTTTCTTGTCCAAGATCCTTTGATTTCAGGTAAAAATGTCTGGCTCAGTAAACAGAGTTGAGAACGACCGCCTCAAAGATCACGGGGAAAATGGTGTAGCTATCCCGGCCGCCGGAGCACCACTACAGAATATCGATAACGCACCGGGACCTGTATTAGCGGACGCGGACTCACAGGACGCACAGTAAGTCAACGAAACTTCTCACACCGACAGAAGCGTGCGACACAGCGACCGACAGGAAGTTTAAAAAACCCCGGCCTGAGAAAAACAGGAAGTTAGTCTTCACGTTATTTTTGAAATGTTACAGGCACAACAACTGGCCATTGCTCAGTTGCAAAGCCATCCGAGAACTCCCAGCAAACCAGCACCGGAGATAGCTCCCCCCGCCGAGCAAATACCCGTAAGATCAAATGATAACGGGTCAATGGCTAACCCAACCATAGTGAAGATGCTGGAGGATCTTACCAAAAGGATCGAATCGGGTGAAAAAATGATTGCAGCCAACAATAAAAAAGTTGAGACCTACAACTCTTGAGTGGATCATATCTCGGGAGCACCCCCGGTCCTAAAAGGTCTGGATTCGAAGAAATTCATACAGAGGTCGTTCCCCGAGGAAGCGGCCCCGAGCCCATTCCTAAAAAATTTAGGATGCCAAAACTCCCCAAATACAACGGTACCACCGATCCCAACGAGCACGCCACCGCCTATACCTGCGCTATAAAAGGCAACGATATAAAAAATGACGAGATCGAGTCCGTGTTGCTGAAAAAAATCAGAGAAACACTTTCGAAGGGAGCCATGATGCGGTATCACAACTTGGCTCCCGACTCCATAGATTCATTCGCCATGCTAGCAGACTCCTTCGTAAAGGCACACGCGGGAGCCATCAAGGTAGCAACGAGGAAGTCCGACGTTTTCAAAATCAAGCAAAGAGAGAACGAGATGCTGTGGGAATTCGTGTCTCGCTTCCAAATTGAACGATTGGAGCTGCCTCCCATCTCTGACGACTGGGCAGTACAGGCCTTCACCCAATGCCTGAACGAATGAAGCTCGGTGGCCTCAAAACAACTGAAGCAGAACCTGATCGAATACCCGGCCATGACTTGGTCAGACGTCCATAACCGGTACCAGTCAAAGATCAGGGCCGAGGACGACTAACTGGGAGCCCTTTCGGGCTCAGTATACCCAAGCAGACTCCTGCTAAAAGAAGCGAGACCAAATAAAGAAATGTACCAGCCATACCTCGAAGACAGGAGGAACGTTCCACAACGCAACCTACCTCGCAACAATCGAAGGATAGATCGAGGACAGGACCCTCGAGGACTCATCAACAGAACCAGGTTCGACGAAACATAGCACCAGCTAACGCGCCCCACTTATCGGAATACAACTTCTGCGTCGATGTTTCAGACATCGTGTTCGCTATCGGCAAGATTAGGGATGCCAAGTGGCCTAAACCGATATAGACAGACCCTTCACAGAGAAATTACAACCTAGTATGCGAGTTTCACAACACTCACGGTCACAGGACCGAGGATTGCCATCAACTACGAGAGGAAGTGGCTCGACTACTCAACAAAGGGCATCTCCGGGAATTTCTCAGCGATCGGGCAAAAAATCAATTCCGAGAGAGGGAGGCGACCAAGAAAAATGAGGCAAACGAGCCACAACATGTCATCCACCTGATCATGGGGGGCGCCGATGCCCCGCAGGAACCCGTAGTGAGAAGAACAAAGATATCCATCGCCAGGGAAAAACGTGCTCAGAGATATATCCCAAAAGACGCCCTCACGTTCAGCGAAGAAGACACCGAGGCCCTGTCTCAAACCCACAACGACGCCCTGGTAATCTCCTTTCTTATAAATTCATTTCAGATAAAATGTGTACTCGTGGATCCAGGTAGCTCGGCCAATATCATCAAGGCGAAGGTAATAGAACGAATCGGGCTGCTCGAACGAATCATGCCCGCCACTCAGGTCCTCAATGGTTTCAACATGGCTAGCGAAACAACGAAGGGAGAAATCATCCTCCCAGTTACCGTAGCCGGCACAACTCAAGACACCAATTTCCACGTCATCGAGGGAGATATGAGATATAATGCCTTATTCGGACGGCCCTAGATACACTGCATGAGAGCAGTACCATCCACCCTCCATCAGGTGATAAAATTCCCGACAAAGGACGGGATCAAAACCGTCTACGGGGAACAGCACGCGGCAAGGGAAATGTTCTCTATACACGACGTAGTACCAGCGCTCACACCTCCACTGCCAAATGAAACCACGAGCAGACCAAGTCTTGCCCCTGGTCGAACTTGACAAAGCAAAGTAAAAGATTCGCGCTGCATCTTTGCCCTCAGGCAGTTATAATAGGCTAAGTCCCAAGATGTCGCCTGCATATCTAGCTTTAAGGTACAACCATTCCTTTTCTTATGTTATTTTTTCAAAACCGAGATTAACCCTCGTGCAGACACCCAAATCGGAAGCTGCCGAGACGTTAGTACTGCTACAGAACCCCGAAGCCTCGAAGGCGCACCCGTTGCACTCTTTTCCTTCGGCCGAGTTTTTATCCTAAAAAGAAAGGTTTTTATCGGCAAGGTTTTTAACGAGGCAACGTCTGCAAGCCACCAGGAGGGGAACTCCGCAAAATATTCAAAACAAACCCCGTGGCTGGCTGCTGAAAAAGCGAAAGGGCATTCCCCCCGGAAAGTGGCCCGCTCGTGGGAATTTTGGAAAAACACCAGACAAGGTTCCCTGTAAGAAAATGATGCATCGAAACACCGGTGTGATCAGGCCCCGTCGGCAAAAACATGTACTATTATATCAAGCATTCAAAAAATACTTTTCCCAAAAGGTAGGAGGGAACTCCTTCTCAGAGTAAGATAACAAATCTTTTCCCCTGAAACATCCCGAAAAATGCGAGAACAGGTGCCAGCAGTTCAAAACGCCCCAAACGTCCTCCGGGTCGAGGCTATGAAACCGCAAGATTCTCCAGGCGGGGCAAACCCGCAAGCAATCAGCCTTGGCCCGATATAGTTCGGGCCAACACGACGAGGTATATTACGACAACGGATCAAAGGACGTCTTCTAGCACTCCATTCTCCGAACGGGGAGGTCACAGTATATTCCCGGTAGGGTTCTCTTCACCAAATGCATCCCGAAATACTCGGAGACTTGGTGACAACAACTTGGAACTCGCACGACCCCAGGGTCGAAACTCCGGGCTCGTAAAGCCTCTACAACGCAGCTCCAAGTTCACAAGAAGCGGTCTTCACGCCTAAACAACTTGATGACTCGGAGACTGACGACAATTGCCATAAGCTGGAAAATCTAAAACTGTAAGACCCTTAGCGGGCAGACTCGGCATAACCAGGTCCATTATACATCACCTAAAAACTGTAAGACCTCAATTGGCATGGCAAACTGTAAGACCTCAATAGGCATGGCAAACTATAAGACCTCAATAGGCATGACATACTGTAAGACCTCAACAGGCATGAAAATCCCGAATTTTAGGCTATACGTCGCATTTGTAAGAATCCCGAAAGGGCATACCCTCGATGTAGACGCCTAAACTATCACTCGGGATCAAAAATGGCTACGGCCAAACGCACATGATTATGGTCAAAACGGCTGATACGGCCAAAATAACGCGACTCGGGGATGCCCGATCATTGCTAAATAAAATCGTACGCCACTACTTCGAATATACTTTGGAAAGAACCGGTTAAAACAAGCTTCCCTCAACAGGCAAACAACGGGCTATGAACCTTCCGAGGTGCTCCAAATATCGCCGATAATGACTTGGAATCGAGGATCTTAGAGAACCGACGACAGGTCAGGCAAAAATCTTTCACAAGACCTTAACGAGCGGAAAACAAGCCTATAAAAAGCCCACGGGCAAAAACAGCGTGAGAGCCATTGTCGCCAGCTAAGCAAGCCTACGGGCCACATATCAAAAGGTCTCTACAACCAAAAAAGCATAAGAGCCATTGTCGCCAGCAAAATTGACAACTTGAGGATTAAAGTGAGCTCGAATCGTAACTCGATTCGGAGACCGGATCCAAAATAGTTAACTAAACAAGCCTACGGGCCACATATCATAAGGTCTCTACGACCAAAAAACATAAGAGCCATTGTCGCCAGCAAAAATTGACAACTTGAGGATTAAAGTGAGCTCGAATCGTAACTCGATTTGGAGACCGGATCAAAAATAGTTAACTAAACAAGCCTGCGGGCCACATATCAGAAGGTCTCTACGACCAAAAAGCGTAAGAGCCCTTGTCGCCAGCCAAAACTGACAGCTTAAGGGTCAATAAGCTCGAATTGCAATGCGACTCAGAGACTGGACCCGAAATGAGTTAAACTACAACGTGCCTAAGAGCACGGCATAAGTGTCGCTGTCGTCGTCCGAGTAAAGCCTCCGGGCTACCCACCCGTGTGGTCATTTCGACCCGAAGAATGAAAGGCCATCGCCTTCCGCCCATACAGGCAAGAAAAAACTTCGGGGTCGATCAAAGCTCAAATCGCAACACGACTCGGAGACTGGACCCAAAATAAGTTGAAACAACCAAACCTCAAAGGCGAGAAATAAAAGCTATCGTCGCCAACCCAGACGAGCGCCAAAATCAAGGGTAAATTAAGCTTGAGTCAGATCCCAACTCGAGACTGAACCCGACAATGATTAAAGCATACAAGCCTTAGGGCGAGTCTGGGATCGAATCGACCCAATTAAAATTTCAACAAGCAGGAATACAAAAGATATAAGCTGCGGGGTTCCCCTTTTATTGCTACATGTTGACGACAAGGCGCAGTCCCAACCTCCATAGGATGTTGAAAGCAATACACACAACAAAGAAGGCAAGAAATGATCATTCCGCCTTCTTCCGGCAGTCATAGCCCTGCGATCTCCTCCTCACCATCCTCAGCATCGGACGGCAGGAATTTGTCACCGTGCTCCTCTCCTTTGACTTGCTCGATCTCCCTCGAGAGATCAAGAGCCCCTGGCATGAATCTCCTCAAAGAGTTCCATCCAAAATTTGCACCTCATGTACTATTTGCTACTTCTGACACGGTCGTGGATCTTCTACAAACTCAGCTTTAGCGGCAGCGGCGCTCCTCGAATAAATCGCCATTTTCTGCCCCGACCTGGTATCCTTCATCACAACCTCGGCTCGAACATTCGCCCGCACCAGCACAAAAAAGCCAAAGGACTGGCAAGCTCGAAAAAAGCCTGACTCAAGGCTTGAAGCGGCTAGACAAAACGTAAAGGTTCTGACGCCTGCTCACGTCGGCAAATTGCACTCAAAAGTCCCCTGGCCTAAATAGATCGGTTCCGAACCCACGGGGGTCCCGCCGAAACACAGAAACCAGTCCGCCAGATCAAAAGCAATACAAAGGAGGTAAAAATTCATGACTCCTCTCATTTTTCTTTTTATTTTTTTTATATATACGTATATGCGCGAAAGATGCGCTCTCCGTCTACAAACATAGTCTGTAAGAAGAAAACATAGAGTAGCAAGGTCGACGCTGCAAAAAATGGCGGCCTATCGACCCTAGCCTCGTTCTTCAAGACATCAGCCGTAAACGAGCCGGGCACCACGCCCGACCACCTTCGCTCAAGCAAATTCTTCTGGAAAAAAGGTACCCCTGGCATGAGTCCCTGCAAGCAAACACTCCCTTCTAAGACCCGCTCCGGCCTGGCTCAAATCATCGGCGATAAATCACCGCTCCTTCACCATCTTCGGTTCAGCTTAGTGCTATGCCAGTCCGGGCACCGGCTGTTCCCGATCCGGACTCTTCGAAGAATCAAGCTACAGCTCTACAACCATATCCACTCGAATCGAAGCTCAAAAATCCAAGATGCGGAGGGATCATGCCAAAACCTGCCACAAAGTGAAGCCGACAAAGCTAACTCAACGACCAAACTCCCTCCTAGTAGCCCAACCCTCATTGGCCTCAAGGAGCCGCCTCTCCAAAACCATCAGGCCCAGACAATGTACTCTCCTCGGAGGTACGGGCCAGTCTCGCCCCAATAAAAGCTCCTTCACGAGTATGCAGCACATATCTCATCTATCGACATGCCCGGTTTATGCCATACCCCGAATAAGCAGCTGTTAAGGGCATGATCCGCCAAGCGCCAATAAATCAGCAAGCTCCGGGAATCCCCGGACAGAAGCAACTTCACAAGTGCATAAGAAAAAGGCCGGAACGAGCCAACACCAATCAAAGGCACCAACCTCCGACATCAACTCCAACCCCGAGGACTTCCGCCATAGCGAGACGATGCCCAAAGCAGACCAACAATGTCTCCACCAAATTGGCATACAGCCCCAGGAGGCCTTTGCCATAGCAGGCTGATTTACAAAGGGGGAGGCGTACTTGACAAACGCCCGTACAAAACGGGCTCCGGTAATCACTAGGACGATCCGAAGCACAGCCAGATATCCATTCGGAGATCACCTCCGAGAAGTTACCAACGTTTTGAGACCACGGATCCTCAGCGAGTCTCTTCTCAATGGCCATTACGAGGCCCGAAGACCTCGACCACACTTTCGCGCGGAAAAAGGCCCCGGCGGCCCGAGGTTGTTGGCCTAATTTGGGCCCGGTTGGAGAAGTCACAAAAGGACCCCGCACGTAGCCAGTTCGTCAACGGGAGGTTGGGTGCAACACTCGCGCCCGAGGCCAGTATCACAGACGACATAACAGGACCATGCACTCGAAGCTGCCAAAAAATATAAAGGAACGCGGCAAATATCGAAGGAAGAAACCAAGAAAATGTCTTTTGTATTTGCACAAGTACTCACTTACAGCGATCCTCAAAAGATCCTGACATATGATTACATTATACACAAAAGAGTGAAGAAATACAGGTAATATACAAGCCTAAGGATCTAGCATGTTTATGTTGCGCTTCCATTATCATCCTCTCAGGCATATGACCTCAGAGACAATATCTTCCGTGTTCGATCCCCTTGGGGATCTCATCCTAATCGTCCCGGAATGGCATCTCCAAAGGGAAGGATATAGAAAAGGGAGGCAGAGGAGAAGAGCAAAATGACGAAGAGATGCCGGAAGGAGACGGGAAGTGGCTGGGAAAAAATGTTGGCTAGTACGAACTCCGCCAGTACTACCATCTTGAAGCCATTTCCTGAGACGTTGCCTCGGCTCGGGAGGCAACAGCCGGCGGAGACTGTCACCATACCCCTCAGGAATCCAAAGAGGATGCAACACGCCAAGCCGAGGAAGGAGGGTGAGCAGCGGTGTGTAATCCGAGCCCCCTCTTGAGCAGCGGTGCATAATCCGAATTTTTCCCCGTTTCGGAGGAAATCGACCCCGTACTTCACCGCTCCGAGCCAACGAGGACAGTAACAGCAGCAGCAACAACAACAATAACAACACAGCGGCACAAATTCGTCCAACCAAAAAAGGATCGGGAGTTGGGCCATGGAATACATGACGTAAGATCTTGAGGCCGTGGGCCTCAAACATAGCAAAGGCTAAAAAATGGCAGGAAATGAGAGAAGGATGGATATCGAAGGAAGTTTGAATGAAAAGCTGATCACATGAAGCCCCATATATAGGGGGAGTGCAAAGTAACTGACAACGCCATTACTGTCCTCGAAAAGCGTAACAACATGCACAATTAATGCTTTCATGGAAGCTGAATCGATAGCTACGATATGACCCCGTGGAACAAGGAGTCGTGATATCTCTAAATGGCCCTAGAGGAGCGAAAAGGGTGAAACGCCTCGACATTTGTGAAAGGGGCTACGCCATCGGCACGATGTCATTTCATGAGCCCGCGGAATGGCGTGTCAAAAACATTTCTTATCGCTTCTCTCGAAGAAACGCGGAGACTATCTGTGCACGGTGAAATTGGAGGACCGATTTCTCATTGGTGAAATGCTTCGGAAAATCACTCCGGAGGTCAGGGATCTCGAGCCGGCCATTTCCCTCAAGATATGTCGACACCCAGCCGAAGGTAACATCGACCGAAACCCCGACGAACGCAGAAAGTTCCCGAAGAACGTATCCGGGGTCAACTAAGTCAGTTGGCTCGGGCCACGCACACGTCATAAAGCCAGTTGGCTGTCCCATCCCCCTTTTTCTTTATCACATAACGTATCTTGTACTAAGTTTGGGCTTCCCCCTCTTATAAAAGGGAAGTCATTAATACCCTATAAGGCAATGCTCCAACAAATTCTACAAATGTGCAATAATATCTTCTCTCCCTCTTTTCTCTAACGCCTTTGCATTGACTAGCTCGAAGCCATTTTAGCTTACCTATCATCTAATCTGTTCTTTATTTGATATTAGTCCGAGCATATTTCGATGCCCTCGCTTTTATATATGTTCTTCATCGTATAACTTAGTTTCGGCTATAAAGAGCTTTATTTGATTATATCTCTAACCGTTATATCATCCTTGGTTATCCCCGATAGCTCGGGCTCGACCTCGAGGTCAACCCCGAAATCCCCATCAGCAGGGCCTACACCCGGGCAGCAGGCCCTTCGGTTCGACCCTTATCTCGTTTTAGCTCGCGCTCCATCGTTAAATTTCACAATACTAGCATCATCTGCTCTAACAACTAGCTCGGGAATAGATCACGTATTCTTAGAGTCCCATTTTACAAATTTAATTGTCGTTACCATTTTCACGGTAAACAGGGTCAAACTTCTCCATTTTCCAAACTTCAACTTTTCCAACTTTCGCCGAAACGCCTCAAATTACCCTACGGACCTCCAAATCCGAATCCGGGCGCACGCCTAAGTCCAAAATCACCATACGAAACTGTTGATATCACCCAAAACCCATTCCGGGGCCGTTTACTTAAAAGTCCAATTCCGGTCAAATTGTCACCGTTTAAACTTCCAAAACTAGTTTCCTTCTTCCAATTTGACTCTAAATCATCTGCTAACTGAATTCAATCAAGCACGCAAGTCGATACTCATGAAATGAAGTTTTTCCAGACCTTACGCCGCTGAAAGGAGCTTAAATTCTCAAAACGATTTTTTTTTCCTTTTAGGACAAAAACTTATGACTATATAAATTAAAGCTAGGTCACAAAGGTATTTCTCAAATCCTAGTTCTCTCAAGATGCATAACCTAGAAAGAATCGAAGCTGCGGACTTGATTAGCAATCTTCCAGATGATGTGTTATGTTCAATAATCTCCTTACTTCCTACTAAAGAAGCAGTAGCAACAAGTGGATATTCCAAACGTTGGAGATTCCTATGGAAATCCTTATCTCGTCTTTCTTTTCATCTTAATTACGTTAATGTTAATCAGGATGTTAGTCCACGGTTTGTTCCTAGAAATCAACGTAATAAGAAACTGTCCATTGTGGACAAGTTTCTTTCATCATACGGTGGTGTTGATTTTATTGAATTTTTTCACTTGCATCACTTACCAGAAGATTGGACATGTTCTGATTGCATGCTAAGGTTGATTGAACTTTTGAATAAGAAAGAAAGATTTAAAGGGATTTCACTTTCTTGTGATAAAAATAGTGCAATGCGTGGGAAAAGGTGGTTTCTACCCGATTATAGAGCGTATTCAAGTTTCAAATATTCGTTCGACATTAACCCTATAAAGAAAAGATAGAAATTTGAAGGTTTTTGAGAAGTTTGACCGGAAGTGGACTTTTTGATATCGGGGTCGAAATCTGATTCCGAAAGTTGGAGTAGGTCCGTAATGTCGAATATGACTTGTGTGCAAAATTTGAGGTCAATCGGACGTGATTTGATAGGTTTCGGCATCGAATGAAGAAGTTCGAAATTCTAAAGTTCATTAAGCTTGGATTGGAGGTCGATTCATGATTTTAGCGTTGTTTGATATGATTTGAGGCCTCGAGCAAGTCCGTAATGTATTTTGGGACTGGTTGGCATGATTGGTTGGGGTCCCGGGGGCCCCGAGTGGATTCCGGGTGGTTAACGGATCGATTTCGGAGTTTAAAGAGGAGCTGAAGTTGCTGGTTGCTGGTGTAACCGCACCTGCGAGACTAGGGCCGCAAGTGCGGAGCCGCAGAAGCGGCCCTGTAGTCGCAGATGCGGTGTTGGCGGGGGAGAGCTGGGACCGCATATGCGGTCATCTCGCCGCAGAAGCGAGACCGCACCTGCGGGTGTTGAGGCACAGAAGCGGAAAAGGCAGCCTAGAGAGAGGACCGTAAGAGCGGTAGAGGGGCCGCACCTGCGGAACTGCAGAAGCGGTCGTGTGACCGCAAGTGCGGAAGTGCTGGAGGCAGTAAGTTCTTTTAAAATCGGGGGTTGGTCATTTTTCCCCCATTTTTTATTGTGTGTGGAAGATTTTGGAGAGCTTCAAGTGGGATTTTTCATCATCAACAACAAGGTAAGTTAATCCCACCTATCTTGAGTTAAATATATCGATTATGTACGGATTTTAGCATATAAATTGGTAGAAGTTTGGAGGTTTGAGGAAAACCTAGAAAATTGATATTCTTGGAATTTAACAACGATTTTGGGTATGAAATTGAGAGTAAATTATATATTTGAGTTCGAGGGATTATGAGTAAGCTTAATCTTCGAAAATCTTCGGAATCCGGGCACGTGGGCCCGATGGCGATTTTGTCAGCTTTTTGATCGGGGTTAGGAATAGTTATAAATTGGATTGTAATTAGTAATTGAGCATATATTAATGGATTTGCATAATTATTGGCTAGTTTGGAGCGTCGTGCATCAATTTGAGTCTTGGGAAGGGCGTGGAAGGCCTGTTATGGATCTTCGGAGCGAGGTGAGTCTCCTTTCTAACCTTGTGAGAGGGAATTGTCCACATAGGTGAATTAATGCGATTTGTGCTCCTAATTGTGGGGGCTACGTGCGCACGAGGTGACGAGAGTCCGTGCGTAGCTACTATTATGTTTAAGTCTGGGTAGTCTAGGACCCAAAAGCATGCTATACTTGGAATATTTTTAATCTTACTGACAGTTTGAATCGCTTAAATCACATCGAATTAGTGAATGAATTTCTAAAAAAGATTAAACTTCATTTTCTTGAATTGTTAAAAGAGAATTGGCTTTTCCTTGGATAATTGTTCCCTGATAAATTCATGATTGACTGATTGTTGTGTTTACTTATATTTGACCGTGTCGCATGTATGATTCGCGAGCGGGGTAATAGATGCATCTATGGTTCGGGCCGCTCGACCCTCGACAGTGCACATTTTGCATTCATGTTGGATCGGGCCGTACGACCTCGGCATGAGTTGCGCATGTTTGTATTGCTTGCCTTGAGATATATTGATATTGCTACCTGCTCTCCTCGGCTTGAGATAATTGTTAATTAATGGATTATGAATCCGGAGACTTTTAATAAAAGTAACTTTTACCTATTTGGTAACTTATTTGAATCTACTGTTGTCCTTAATAAATCCGTGAGTCATCGCATTAATAATAGTATTATTGGACCATTAGTAAGTGTCGAAGTTGTCATCTCGTCTCTACTTCTTCGAGATTAGGCGGGATACTTACTGAGTACATGTTGTGTTCGTACTCATGCTACACTTGCTGTGCATTTTGTTGCACAGGTACAGGTACTTCTACTGGCCTATTGGGCGACTCGGAGACTAAGCGAGTTGTATTTCCTCGAGGCGACCCGCAGCTATTATAGTCTCTCTCATAATTGTATTTATTTTCTGTCCCCTTTGTGTTCCGGACAACTGTTGTACTTTATTCAAATTCCTAGAAATTGCTCATGCACTTGTGACGCTGGGTTCTGGGATGGTTATGCAGTATTTTGTATTAGTCGCTTATCATTTAATTTGATTTGAAACGATTATCTGTTATTGGTAAGTTTGAAGAAAAATCATAGATTTCAAGAGCATTAAAACAAGAATTTAATTAAGTATTTAGGTTGGCTTGCCTGACAGTGGTGTCCGGCGCCATCACGACCCTTAGTGGATTTTGGGTCGTGACAACATGGTATCAGAGCACTAGGTTCCCGTGGGTCTTACGAGTCATAAGCAAGTCTAGT
Source organism: Nicotiana attenuata (assembly GCF_001879085.1). NCBI lineage: Eukaryota > Viridiplantae > Streptophyta > Magnoliopsida > Solanales > Solanaceae > Nicotiana > Nicotiana attenuata. The sequence goes on from NW_017671793.1 coordinate 100,276, forward strand.
AGAGTCTCGTGGATCGGTATGGAGACGTCTGTACTTATCCCCGGGAGGCTGCAGGATTGTTAGGAGTACTTCCCTTCTTGATTCCTCATCGTGCGATTTGATCCCTGGAGGCTATGCCTTTAATTCCTTCCTATTCGATATTATGCGACACGAACCACTTGTTATAAATCGAGAATTGAAGAATTGTAATGGTACTACCGATTTGGTGCGGGATCTTTCTCCCTGCATAGTTGTCTGAGCTATTATCGTCGCCTTGTGGAAGGATGTTCTGTCGTTTCAGCTCAGTGGTGGTACTTCTGAGAGCTTTGAGGCTAGGCACAAGTTGCCATGATGCTATGAACGATTGTTCTGCAGTATTGATATGATGGTAGGATGTTTGCCTACGTGTCGGGGCAGTGAATGACTTGAAGGGAGATTTACTCAGTGCATGATCTAGAGATTCGGTATTTTATTCCCGGCAGGGGAAAAGCAATCGGACTAAGAATGGTCAGATGTGGGCTTGTGGAGTAACGAGACTTGGTATTTGCGAGTGTGGTGGAATTTTCTTCTATGATGAGGTGTCGTTGTCCTACTTGAATATACTAAGTTCGCCGGTGTTATGCTCCTCTACAATTCGCCTTTGGGGTAAGATATTATGAAATAGTATTGAAGAAGCAGTTGTCGGATATTGCGGGGTGCGGTAGTTCAGGATTGAATCAGTGTTTCTAATGTTGACGGTTCGAGAAAGATGATCTTCGGAAAGGTTTAAAGTTAGCAGCAATAGTAGGTTCGAGTGCCACGAAGATAGATTTTATTTAAGGCAACAACTGAGCAACAAAGGATGAGGAAGGACATGTGGGGAGTGTCAGGCGATGGTTAAAATTTCTAGAAGGCCAGGTATAAGAAGCAAAGGTCGAGTAGTCGACTAAAGGGGTGAGTTTCGCCAAAGTGGGAGAGTTTGGAGTGATTTGGGAATTTTAGTGATTGATGATTTGGGCCTACGGACTAATTTGAAGTATGGGCTATTATGCGACAGGAGAGTTGATATAACGGCAAGGAGCAGCTTGAAATGAAGAAGGATACAACCTAACTTTGAATTGGAAGGATGTTGTCGCGCACTTAATTGATGTCCACGAGGGGTGAATGGACTTATGTAGCTAGAGAGTGAGCTTGGACTTAGGATGGGTCATTAATGTCGTGGTGTTTGCACCCCGTGTAGCAGCGTTGGAAGACGTCGGCACGTAAATCCCACAGGTGGATTATCTCCAGTGAACGGCTCGGCGGTTGCATGGTTGGCAAAGCTTCTACGGAAATTCTATTGGTTATACAGCAAGGAGATCGGTCGTGCGAATGTGGTTGATAATTCAGAGTATAAAAAGGGGCTTTTACAGAAATATTCCGAGAATGTTGGCGGTTGGTGGAGGAAGGTTATGTCAATATGAGGCAAAGAATACTGGCGAATTCCAGATATTGTATATCAGTGGCTTCAAGCTAAGTGGGAGAGTCCCACCGCCTATGATTGGGTTGCATGGTTAACTACTTGCGAGGTTTCTGGTTATTAGCATATTGAGGGGTCATTTCAGCTTCGGAAAGAACATAAGTAGTAATTCGAGCAAAGGAATTGTTAAAGGTGTGCTATGGTTGGCCTTATTAGCTCATGTTCAGACTTGGGGAAGGATTCAGGATTTATGCCTTGTATAAGCGCAGGTTTCAGGGGAAGTGATTCTGCCGAGTACTTCGTCGAGGGGGTATGCATGTGCCAGAAGAATCGTGGAGTTGATTATATTCGGGGCCAAGTCGGAGCGGGTGGCTCTCAACAACGGTCCTAGTGGATTCAAAGGGGTAAAGTGTGGTGCCTAATGATTTCAAGCCTATAGGAATAGTTAAGAATCAAGCTTTGTAGCAGCTTATGAGAAGGTGCCCAGAATGTTCTCTGATGTTTTGACCTGCAGTGTAGCAATTGGGAGGTATGAAATGATTCGTGGGATTTGAACAGCATGGTCTCGTGATTCACGGTCACTCGGGATGAGTGCGGTAGAGTGTGTTACGTGTTGAATGGAGTTATTATTTCTAAGGCAATCAAGAATAAATTGGAAGAAAATAGACTGGTTAGCCATAATTGAATTGGCATATGGGTGGTAGTAATCAGTTGCTTCAGCAAATTGTGCAAGTGATTCATGGCGGTACGTGCGAGGCCTGACGACCGCCGTAATTGATGTTATTCAGGAGTATTCTATTGTTATGGCCTGTTATGTGTAGGCGGTCCCGGAAGGGCTATGGTGGCTTACACCACTACTTAGAGATCTGCATATTCTAAGGTTATGAGAATTTACCTGTGTGTTGCTATGGATTCTCCTGAAGTGAGTTAAGTGAAAGGTTTTTATACGATGAAGCGTTAAGCTATTGGTGGTTCCGGAGTTATGATGAAAATCGTGTTCTATCGAGTATTGGCATGTTGGGTGCAGTGATGGGTATGGAATTTGAATTAAGGATCAAGGTTGTAGTTCGGTGTTAACAGGGATGTCACTAGCTCGGATGAGCAGGAAAGTAGTCGATGTCTAAAGTAAGTTGGTATTGTCTTCAGCGTCACCTGAGATCGGTGTTTCGTGAAAAGGGCTCTGCATCCTGGTTAAGGATTCTTGATCGCTTTTTTTAGCGTTAGTGCAGCCGGTGGTTTGGAGGTACAGACCTGTTATCTGTCACGGAAGGTTGTGGGGGCATGCCCCACGGGAAGTTTGTATAAGTGCGGCTTGTAGTCACTTGATTGGTCGAAGAGTTAAACCAAGTATGAGGATTGTGGTGACATCGTAAATTTGAGAATTGATGCCTGGAGGGCACTCGATTTATTGGGTTGTAGACTGTGGATGATTACTCCGGTTATGATGGTTGTTCTTGTGTGTTATGAGAGAAAGGGGAGTTATTATGGACCTTTGAAAGGTTATTAGCCTAGTTCAGCGCGATCAGGATCAACTAGAGGTCTGTGGATGGATTCAAATGTGAAATGGGGCTCTATATCAGGCCAAATGTGTTCATTTCAGTAATGCGCTTGTCGCGCCCCCTTTTTCTCGTGAAATCGGGTTTATGACATTTGGGAGGACAACTCGTTCCCTTTTGGGGAATTGGGTTTGATTTGAAGAGTCCCTAATGATTAAAGTGCATTAGGACACTAAGAAGGGTTTGATTTGAATAACCATAGATTGGGTAAGGGCTTGAAATTATCCCAAGGGGAAGGTGTTAGGCACCCCTCAGGATCCACTAGTGTGGTTCCCGGCCAAACTATTGTTGTGAACTTAAGCGCAAATAACGCATAGGCAAATAAAGACTTCAAGTAAGAGGGGGTTTTCACATAATGGTTACACATAAACAAAGTTAGAAAGAACCAAGAGAAAGCTGATTTTTATTAAAGAAATAGTTTGAAATTGGAGACGAAGCAAAGAAACAAAGAAACAAAGGGAGGGGGGTCCTAGGTTTATAAATAATATGGATCACCCCAAACAACATCCGGTAATCACTCCTCGGTGAGGGGCTACACGTGATGTTATCGCGTGGTCATCATATCCATATCTACCCTTTCCCACCCCGTTAGGGTATTAAAGCGCAGAATTGTCTCGTTTACTTATTGCATGCTATTACCCGCCCCAATCCTATCAGTCCCAGAGGCATTTAGGACTACTAATCCTAAAGGGAAGGGATATTAGGCTTTTTTATAGTTTCAAAGGCAAAACTCTAAGGCGACGTACAAAAACACGTATAGCAAGTTGGGGGAAGCACATAACAAGTAAAAGGCTCAGATATACCTCCTTTCACAGAGAAGCACATAATTTAGCATGTCTTGCACATACTGTTTAGGGTCTGATTAAAACTTAAGGGTTGAGGCAGACTGATCTATTACCTAATTCAGATAAGAAGCCCGAATCAGGCCTGCCTGCTGGTTGTAGCTAATAAAAATCTGATTCAGTTTATAAAATTTACCCTATGGTTTGCCTAAGTGTTGGACGAGGGTCCTATAGGCATGATATCTACTGATTTCAGAAACAATAAAGTAAACTAAATACATACTGATTTGAGAAAAGTTGTCCGTTATTAAAGAAAGGCAAGTTTTAGCGAGAGATCATAAGTTCTGCAACTGATGGTACGTCATTATTATTGGTTTTAGACTTATAAGCGAGTGAAGTGATTCAGACTTGATTAAATGCTCCTATAGACATGCTTTCTAGGCGTTGTTGATTTTAAATCTTTTTATAGACATGGGGAAATGCAGAAACCTTATGGACATGATATCTAGATGCTAAGCCTATGAGCATGATATCTAATTGCGGTTGATTGATTAAGACCTATAAACATTATTGCCTAATGAAGAATGGATATGCGAGATTCAGAAAGACCTATGGCGTATTTTCTATATGCAGAATTCAGATTTACGGGTAATTACAGACATGGTATCTATGTGAGAAATGCAGAATTCCTACAAACATGGTATCTATATGAGAGAATGCAGAAATTCAGAAATAACCTATAGGCAGGATATCTATATAAGAGTGCAGAAATTAAGAAAGTACCTATAGACAAGATATCTATACGAGAGTGCAAAAATTCAGAAAGTACCTATAGGCAGGATATCTACCTTTTGCATACATAGTTATCCCTCCCTTTTTCACTAGCCATCCCAAGAGTTTATTACAAATTATTATAGCCCAGAAAAATAAAAGAATACATCAGAAATTAAAAGTACAACCAAGGAGAGCCTGATTCAAACTTCCTGTCTGAAATATGAAGTAAAACAACTCCAATGAGATCATGATCCAAAGACTTTCTCCCATTTGGATGTGTCAGAGTTCCCTTAGAGTCTCATATGGACTCCGGGCAGTGCTCACACCTAAATGTATCACCAGATTAAGACATAGTGCAGTGAAGGGCCAGTCCTCAAGTGTCCAAGTTCAGAGGGAACTCAAGGTCCCAAGGCAAGGCTCAGAAGAGGGGGGCAGAACTTAGGAACTAAGAGAGAGAGTGCAAGTGCAGAAATAGAGTGCTGAAAGGGGGAAAGGGAAAGGGAAACAGTTACAAATAAATACACATAGGGGTGCAGGAGAAATGGGGAAGTTGAAAGAAGCAAAAGCAGGTTGTGGGCATACCCAGCAATAGGGAGTGCTAGCATACCCATAAGCCTGTTAGAACACATTGTTTAGAGGCTGGGATCCCAAAGGATCAAGTTTAATTCATGGACAATACATATTGCCATGTCTTAAACCATAGCTCAAACACATAAGGGGGTAGGGAATAGGGATTCATAACAGAAACAGGCAGAAAGAAATCAGCATGCTAATTTAAATATTTAACTCTAGAGGAACAGTAAGTAGACATGGATACACAAGTTGTAAATAAACACATTGTTGTGATGCTGAAGCTTAAATCAGGACATACCAGTTTCAAAGAAACAAATAGAGAAAAGCAGTAGGTCTTGTAAACAGGCCACAGTGCAGACAAGAAGAGAGAACACTATTGTGTGCGAGGATTGTGAAATCTGTTGAGTTTGTGAAAGGGTCGTGCCTTTATAGTGTGAAAATCAGGCAGAAATAAGGCAAGAAAGCAGTTAAGGAACTGAATATCAATTAAGAATCAATCACACAAGACTTCCCTTAATTAAGGAATTCAAAAACGGGTAAAAACTATTTGAGGTAACAAATTAAATAAGCACTTTGTGCAAAGTAGGCAATTAGGGGTATATACATAAAAGTTTTATTTAAGTACAGAATTTTGAAATACGCGGTTGCACAATAAAGGTAAGAAAATCAATTAGCAGCCAGTAAATCAGAGGTCAGAGATTTTGTATGAATGAACCAAGTCAGAAAAGCTCAGAAAGGTTTTTAACTTAAGTCGAGTCACAGGGAAAATCAGCAAACAAGGAAAGAAAATCAATCAGACCTATTCAGAAGGGTGTCTGAACTAATCACAAATTCGAAAGCCATTTTAGAGGGAAGTTCATCACATATAAAGAGCATACAGACATGTCAAGCATGAAAGAAGATGTTGTGTCATTGTAAAATCAGTAGAAGAATCCAGTGTAAAAGAGTTTAGGAGAGTTTAGCAAAAGTCAGAGTCATATGAAAGACAAGGATGTCCCAACTCAGTTCAAAGACTCGAAATTGGTCTGAAGAGTTGGGGGTTTTGAAATAAAACTAAGGCAAATCACATAGCCAAACTTGGAAGAACCCCCAAATTCTAGGGTTTCCACCATTAATTGAGTGCAAAGATGAGAGGGCAAGTAATTAAATCGAAACAGGTTCATAGGTCTCAGAAAAGAACTGAAACTTCTAACACGTTTCTTTCAGCAACAGAAACTCATGAGAAACATGATAGAAAAGTAACATGCAGAACACAGTAGAAGAGCTCAAAGGAAACAGAGTAGAAGAAACTAATTTGAAACATAATGGAAAAATTGATTAGAACAGTAGGAGAAGCATATTAAGACATTTTTTTAGAAGAAGCTTAACCAGAACTCAGTATGTGGAACTTAATAAGAAACACATAAGAACATAGTAAAAGAAGATATAGTAGGAGAAACACACAAGAATACAGTAGAGGAAAATACAGTAGAAAAAGCATGCAAGAACACAGTATAAGAAAATACAGNAGCGTAAATAAAGTGGCGATCTTTCAGTCATGCAGACGTAAATAAAGTGGCGATCTTTCAGCCATGCAGATGGAGACAGTGCTTAGTCTCGGATGGAAGAATAGTAGCCTTATGCAATGCAATAGGTGGTGATCTTTCAGCCATGCAAGCGTAAATAAAGTGGCAATCTTTCAGCCATGCAGACGTAAATAAATGGCGATCTTTCAGCCATGCAAATGGAGACAGTGCTTAGTCTCGGAAGGCAGAATGGTAGCCTTATGCAATGCAAAGAATGCAGATGGAGACAGATTTTAGTCTCGGAAGGCAGAATGGTAGCCTTATGCCAGAAGTAAAAGGGCAAATGATAATGGAGTTTTTCTTAGCTGATAGCAGGTTGCGACATTGTGACTGCTGGGGACATTGTGCCTGCTGGGGACACTGTTGTGTGCATATAGCAACTGTGGGTAAGTGCAACGATTCTGAGAGTTGTATTTCTGAACAATGTTTGTCTCGTGAGTGTATAGTATCTCTGATGATTTTGCAACTTGAATGCCTGCATCCAAAGAAAAGTCGTGAGTTTTGTAGAGGGGGGAGGTTAGTTCGTATCCCCGCTGGCTCTGCTTGATCTGCGTGATCTTGATCTGGTGATATTGTACGTATCGGTGGGGTAGCATTGCTAAACAAGCAATTTCGGAAATAGACATGCATGATTTAGCAAAAAATATAACATAAATGCATAATAAAGAATATCTTTCTCTTAGATGAACTGACGACCGCGACGTGGTTCAAGACATTGCAACATTTCTTGCTACGGAATTTTAAGAGACCTCCTCAAAATTCTGCCCCAGTTTACTCGGCTGTTGCTTCTGACGGCTGCTTGCGGCGAATGGCTGAAATCACTTCGAAATTTTGAGGGTCCTCCTCAAAATTTTGCCCCAGTTTCCAATAGCAGGGGAAATGAAAGTTTTATTGCATTGTGACCGAAACCATAGGGCTGCCTACGTATCCCCTCTTAAACGGGAATCAAGTCAGGCATAGTTCAATGTTACATCATACAAGGAAAGCATAAAGGTTACACGTAGTATCTCTTGACTGCGTCTGAATTGATCAGCTTTGGCCAAACTTCTCCGTCCATTTCTGCAAGTATGAGGGCTCCTCCTGTTAGAACCCCGTGAACCATGTATGGACCCTGCCAGTTGGGAGAGAACTTCCCTTTGGCTTCATCCTGATGCGGGAAAATTTTCTTCAACACCAGCTGCCCCGGTGCGAACTGTCTTGGCTTGACTCTTTTATTGAAGGCTCTGGACATTCTGTTTTGGTAAAGTGGACCATGGCAAACCGCATTCATTCTCTTTCCGTCTATAAGGGCTAGCTGCTCGTAGCGACTCTTTACCCATTCTGCATCGTCGAGCTCAGCTTCCTGTATGATCCTTAAGGAAGGAATTTCTATCTCGGCGGGAATGACTGCTTCTGTACCATAAACCAGCATATTGGGGGTTGCCCCAGTTGATGTGCGGACTGTGGTGCGGTACCCTAGCAAAGCAAATGATAGCTTCTCGTGCCACTGCTTATGCTTCTCTATCATTTTCCTTAGTATCTTCTTAATATTCTTATTGGCGGCTTCTACGGCTCCGTTCATCTGAGGTCTATAGGCTGTAGAATTCTTGTGTCTGATTTTGAAAGTTTCACATATGGCTCTCATCAAGTCACTATTGAGGTTGGATCCATTATCAGTGATGATTGATTCTGGAATCCCGAATCGACAAATGATGCGGTCGCGGACAAAGTCTGCCACGACTTTCTTGGTCACTGCTCTGTAAGATGCTGCTTTAACCCATTTGGTGAAATAATCAATTGCCATTAGGAAAAACTTGTGTCCATTTGATGCGGCAGGTTCGATTGGTCCGATAACATCTATTCCCCAGGCGGCGAACGACCATGGTGAGCTTGTTGCATTAAGCTCATTTGGAGGTACCTTGATCATGTCTGCATGTATCTGGCAGCGGTGGCATTTCCAGACGTACTGGATGCAATCTGTTCCCATAGTCATCCAAATGTAACCAGCCCGGAGTATATTCTTGGCTAAGACAAAACCATTCATATGTGGGTCGCAGGTCCCAGCATGGATTTCTTCTAATAGCTTAGATGCTTCTTTCGCATCAACACACCTTAGTAATCCCATATCCTGAGTCCTCCTATACAGGATTCCTCCGCTGTGAAAGAAGTTGTTAGACAATTGATCGCTACCGACTCAACACTATACTAAGGTAGGAAGAGCGGGTTACAACAGCTTTTACCCGAATAGTGGTTCAGGATCGAATTTTCACAGGGAGCTAGTAATGGAGTTGTATTGTCTGTTTAGTTTAGAATTGCAGTTGTGCTTCCAATATCACTTTTAACATCTCTGGTTTTGATTTTTATATCTACTATTATAAGACTAATGTTTGAAGCTAAATTATGCTACGGGAATATTGCTAAGTTGTAATTAATGTAGAGAAAGGCACTAGGGTCGTGGCATTACCTAGGTGGCTAACTAACGGGTAGATGCTACTAAGGGTAAATTGACACATTTGGGGCTTATGCTATAACCGTTGCTCAATTGTATCCACTCTCACACCTCTCGGTAGAGAGATTGATTTTTCCCAATTGACTCTCTCGAGACCAATTGGGTATGCTAATTAGACCAAGCAACTAGGGTTCAAGTAGGGTAATTACTCTCTCGAGGTTTAACCCGTTAATTGGGACTAGCATTTCTCATGGGTCCATCCCAATTCCTTGTTGGGTCAATTTTGGGGTCATAGACTCACTTTCTCAAGAAGAGTTAAACCCACCAAGCTAGAATCAGTGTTTGCAACCACCAATCCTTAATTAAAAACTAAAATTAACCCAAATAGCAAACACCCAATATCAATCTATCCTTAGATGGCAACACCCATCAATTACCCACACTAGGGTTGAGCCACAACCCTAGCTAATGGGTTTGGCTAGACATAATTAAAGAAGAAACAAAAGAATTAGAAGAAGAACTAAACATAATAATTAATTACTGATAAGAAACGACAAGAATCTATTGAGAAATTAATACTAAAATGTCAAAATAAGCTAAAACATCAGTTCTCACGAGCACAGCTCGATATCTGGTACCAAACTTAACCTAAAAATGGAAAAAGGATCTATTTATAGTGGCTGGAAAAAATGGACAAAAATACCCCTGCGGGGTCAGCGCGGGCCGCGCAAAAAGGTAGCGCGGCCGCGTTGGCTCTTGAACTCTTGATATTTAACTCTCTGAAGTTGAGGGATGCGGGTCGCGCGAAAGTGTAGCGCGGCCGCAGGAGTTCTGGCGCGGACCGCGTAAGGGTGACAGCGGCCGCGTGGCTTGCTCTGGTCCCAATTGGCATCTCTCTGAATCTCTTCACGCGGGCCGCATGAAAAAGTGGCGCGGCCGTGTGAGCTGAACGCGGGCCGCATAAATCCAACCGCGGCCGCGTTGTGAGAGCCCTGAATATGCACTTCTCTGAATCTCCTAGTGCGGCCGCGTGCACTTTTGTGCGGTCCGCACTAGGCTCTTTTCAATCACTTTACTTGGCCTTTGATACTTGAGCAGTTTCACTCCGTTTTAGAGCCGATCTTTGACATTTCAGTCACTTTGTCGCTCAAACCTGCAATCAAGCACAACCTGTGAGCATTTTGGGATTATTTTGTATCAAATTATACTCAAAGCATAGGCAAGTAGGGGCATAAAACACGTTAAAATCCTACTTATCAACTCCCCCAAACTTAAACCTTTGCTTGTCCTCAAGCAAATAAAATAAGACCCACCCCTTAAAGGAACATCCAAGTAATTCCAGCTATCCTAAAGTAACCTCAACAAGCATCAATTGAGACTAACAATTGCCCTCAATACGAATGCATCATTAACACATTTTAAACTTCAAAACTATGGTTCAAGTGTGACACAAGAGCATCAAGCATTGACACATTTCATCAAAGAACTTTTCTCAAATACCTTGATCATTGTGGAACCCAAACTCACACATCCTCAACTCTCCCTAAGCGAACCTCACCTTTTAGAGTATTGACACACAAACCGAGGTTGATGGACTTTCAGTCATCTCTTCAAGAAGAGGCCACAAGCCCGGCTCTAGGTACCATATGCTTGCCCCTTATGTAAGTATCCACTAATGTAGGCTCCCTTCAACTCGAAATCATATAGGGCTTTTGCGGAGTCATTGTGAAGGCTTTTGGATAAAGGTAGGACATGTTTTTATTCAAATGGGTTGAATCTTCCCTTAAGCACTTCCTTTGATTAATTTTGGCACACTTTCTTTACTCATTTGAGTATTTCACTTCTTTTCAAGGGGTTAGAGGGACACATTGTCACTCTTTCTTATGCAATTCAAATCATTTCTCCTTTTTCTACTTTTTCCACGCCTTTTTCACTTTTGTTTCCTTTGAATCCCCTTTTTATTCCTTTTTCACATTGGTCTTTCTTTTTGTCTTTTTTCTTTTCTTTCTTTTTCATTGCTTTCCTTTTCCTTTTGCTTTTGTACCTTTTACCACTTTGTTTCCTTTCTTGTCTCTCCTCCCCCAAACTTAGACATTTGCCATTACTTCAAGGGAAGATTTTGGGTGTCAAGAGAGGGTATCTTTTAGAACGGGTATAGGCTTGTAACATCGGTTCTTGAAAGAAAAAGGTTCAAGGCTCGAAAGGGTTAACTAGGGATCATTTCATTGGTAGGCCATTGAATTGTTCAACTTAACATTGGGATCAAGGAGAGCCTATAATCACTTCTCAAGTCAAGTTTCACCTAGGATTTCACCTCAGCAAACATTCAGGGCAAGTTCTAGACCATTGGCTCGGGACTTGGACTCACAATTCGATTCCTCACCACACATGCTAGGGGATTGCTAAAGACATCGAGTCAAGGGCCCACAACGACCTTAGTTATGATTCAAGCGCACAATGGTCAAAAAAGACCACATGATGATTGTTTGGTCAACACAAGAGTCTCAAGGCCACCACTTTCACCATCCTAAACACAACATTATGTCTTTGATCATGGGATCGAAGGCAAATGTGTTAGGCCCAAGTGAAGCTTTGCCTGAGGTACCCTTAACTACGAAATATCAAAAACAAAAGAAAAATAAAAAACGGACTCAAACCCTTAATAAGGTTGTCACGCCATCTATCATTGGGAAGAGCCACCCGGTTCGCACTATACTCCACCCTTGGAAAGAACCGCGGCATTAAGAAAACCAAGGGCTTATTGAAAATGCCAAAAAAAACCAAAACAAAAGGCTACGAGCCTATCTATTAAGCTAAAGAAAAACGAAAAATTTTGCAAAAATAGAAAAACAGAATGAATATGTACAATCGTGGAGTAGAATATACAATAAGGGATGCAAATATACCGAATGTAACATTATATACATACCAAAAGAGAATAAAAAGTACGAGAAAAGTAGCTAAAATGTAAAGTTATATACAGACCAACTAGAAAATCAAATCAACAAAACATAAAATGAGAATCTAATATGTACAGTCAACCAGATAATCCAAAAAACTGTAGGGCGCACCCCCACGAATAAGAGCTGGCATTGTCCCCAATTCCAACTACACAAATAAGCACAAAAAATCAATGAAAGGATATAGAAGAGCTCCCTAGGCCTGGTCCGTCTGCATGGGATCCTCAGTGGTCCCCTGATCCTCTGCATGGGCGGGAACCTCAGACTGGCTCCCGGCCTGCTGCTGCTCTGCTGCTGGGATAGTGGCCTGCTCCTGGACCGGCTGAATAACGGGTGCATCACTGGAGTGAATCTCCTGAGTCTCTGCAAGCTCAATCACTACACCCTCTGTACTGGGAAGCTTCCTCTTCTTCCTTGGAGGCCTGGGTGCCTGCTCCTGCTGTGGCTCTGGTGCTGCTGCTGGAGGAGCTGAATCCTCAAATAACAAGTCTAAAGGCATCTGATCTGCCAATAGCTTGTCCACATCCGCTCTAAGCACCTTCACTGACTCCTTAGACGCCCTTGACTTTCTCATCTTTTTGTGCTCCTTGGCAAGCTCCTTCAGAGCTTTGCCATGTGAATCTACCGCCATAGTCAAGGCAGCCTGAGTCTCCATAATCTTCTCCTGGTTGGCCAGGAGCTTCTTCAATGTATCCTCAATAGACTGAGGAATCTGAACAGTGGCTGGTGCTGACTGGGCCTCAACTGACGTAGCCAATATGGACAACTTGGATGTCGTAGCTGACATCCAGTTGTTTAAACTGGCCAAAGTCTTTGCCAACTGATGGGCTGTGAAAGGGTTGGTTCGGGAAGAAGGGACTGCTGGGCCAGCTGAAGAGCTAGGACCTGCAGAAGAGGAGGGCACATCATCAGTAATGGTGACAGCTGGAATGGAGGGAAGCTCAGTAGAAGGCTCAACAGCAGACCCTACCGCAACTGGCTCCTCAGACTGGCCAATCGAGGTAAAGGTGGGTGCCTTGTGTTTTTTGTCCTTTGGGTTGTCCGGCCCCTGAATGTTGAACCATGAGAACGGGGACACTGGGCGAACTTTCACATCATAGGACTTCTTCTTTACCTTCGCTTCCCGGAAATACATGGTGAGAGTGTTGGGATATAGATAGTTCCCAATACTGTCAACCCCCATCGAAGTGATCGTCCGATACATCACATTCCCCACATTGATAGGGAAACCCGCCATGATAGAGGCAATCAGCACACCACGGGGAAGTGGGATAGTCTGGTCATGGGAAGTGGGGTCAAGCCTGTTGCACACAAATGTAAGCCACCCTCTAGCTTCGAAGTTCAAATTCTTCACCCCCGCCTGTATCCAATCCGGAACAATGCCTGGATGAGCCATATACTCAGCCAACCATGGACGAACCTCCTCCTTCATTTCCAGCTTCACATTGTATTGGGTTTCGTCTTCATCCTCAAAACCCAAATATTCATTGAACGCCTTCCCAGAAAATACTATATTCTTGTCTCGCACTTTGGTCGCAATTGAGCCCTTTTTAGTGTGGGCTACATTGCAATAAAACTCCTTTACCATGTACTCGTTGGCATCTATCAAGTCATCACAAAAATGCTCCCACCCTACTCTGGTATGAAATTGTTTGTGTACATTGGGGAGTATGGGCAATAAGTCTCGGGTGATTATGCTCTTCCCTGCAATCAGTTTTCTTTTTGGCCACAATTCCCTGAATTTGTGGAAGGCCACTTGGCTAACAAAACGGTCTGCCCAAACCTCAGCTTTTCTTGTTCGTTCAATACCACCAATCTCAGGCACCCCACTGTCCGGAACCTCATCATCACTGTTAGTCCCCCCTGCTGCACTCTCCCCAGATCCTAAAGTTGTGGGGGAGGTGGAGTATTCGCTGCTGCCTGCTGCTGAGCCATCAGACGACTCAGACTGTACATTTTGTGAAGCATGGGTTGTAGGTGGAGCTGGGACTGAGGGGGCTTGGCCTGAGTCAGCTGAGATGTCCTGAGAAGGTAGGTACTCACTCCCCGACTGTTCGTCATCACTCACTACTACTTGCTTTCTTGTTTTCAGTTTTGGTCGGGGAGTGAGTTTTGTTTGTTTCCCTTTTCCTCCCCGGGAGGAGTCACCTCGTCCGGGTTGTTTTGCACCTCGACCTCTTAGTTTCACCATCTTCTGCAAGCAAACATGTCTAACTTTGTTAGTTGAAGCACAGGCAGTGTATAAGTTGATGAAAATAATTGCAGAATATCAGCATGAAAAGTTGTAGAACATATTTCAGAACAGGCCACCGCGGACCGCACCATCAGGGGTGCGGCCGTGTGGGAGGCACCGCGGGCCGCGTGAGAACTACCGCGGGCCACACTGAACCAATACCAGAAGAACAAACCTCTCTGAATCTCACAAATGCGGACCGCGTAACAAAGAAGCTACACTACTGGGAGATAACAAAAATTAAAAATAAACACTGATTAATGATAATTGTAAGAGTTGTTACCGTGAATATGAAGAATCAAAGCACTTGATGCAACACACAAGAACGACTCAGAGATGAACAGTAGAAATTAGGGCTCAGGTGTTCAGAGTGCAAAAAATGTAAAATGAGGCCTAAGGTCCCTATTTATAGAGAACTGTGGGGCCCAGTACTTACCCACCAGCGCGGCCGCGTGAAAATGACTGCGGACCGCGCTGGGTTTAACTGTGAACCTTTGCAGGAAATAGCCCACGCGGACCGCACAATTGGGACGCGGTCGCGCGAGACCATCGCGGACCGCAGTAACATGACCGTGGCCGCGTGAGCAAACTTCAGAGAGCATACATTTCAGCTCATGCCAGTGCGGACCGCACAATGCTTACCGCGGCCGCACTGGCAATCTTCAGAGACTGCATTTTTTTGCACTTTGTTTTGCATTGCTTCAACACAATCCCTGCAACATCTCACAAACAATTAGCTCAAAAATCCTAATCTACAAAGAAAATCAAAGAGAAATAAAAAGACATGGGTTGCCTCCCAAGAAGCGCCTGATTTAACGTCGCGGCACGACGCATGTTACCATCACATCACTTCAAATGAATGAGTGACACCACGTGGCTATCATCAAATTTTCCCAAATAATGCTTGACACGATGTCCATTGACCCAAAATACTTCACCATTCTTGTTCTTAAGGTCAAGAGCACCAAAAGGAGTCACACATACCACTTCAAAAAGCCCACTCCACTTTGACTTGAGCTTTCCCGGAAATAACCTCAACCGGGAGTTGAAAAGAAGAACCATATCACCAACCTTGAATTCTTTTCTCCGAGCATATTTGTCGTGAAGGTACTTCATCTTGTCCTTATATAAGGAAGAGCTGGAGTAGGCATGAAATCTAAACTCATCAAGCTCATTTAGTTGCTCAACCCGGAGATTTGCCGCAACATCCCATTCCAAGTTCAACTTTCTCAATGCCCACATAGCCTTGTGCTCCAATTCCACCGGAAGATGGTAAGCTTTACCAAACACCAACCGATACGGAGACATACCGATTGGGGTCTTGTAAGCCGTCCGATAGGCCCAAAGAGCATCATCCAATTTCTTCGACCAATCGGTCCTATTAGCCTCTTTATTTCTCGGTTGGACACTTCCACTTGACCACTGGCTTGAGGATGATAGGGGGTGGTCACTTTGTGATTAACTCCATATTTAGCAAGCAATGAATCAAAAGCCTTGTTACAAAAGTGAGACCCCCCATCACTAATGATAGCACGAGGGGTACCAAACCTTGTGAAGATACTCTTTTTCAAGAATGCTACAACACTTCGGGCTTCATTGTTGGGTAAAGCCACGGCTTCCACCCACTTTGAGACATAATCCACCGCCACGAGAATATAAGTGTTCCCACAAGAGCTCACGAACGGACCCATGAAATCGATGCCCCAAACATAAAAAATATCCACCTCGAGAATCGTATTGAGAGGCATCTCATCCCTTTTTGAAATTCCGCCGGCCCTTTGGCATGCATCACATCTCTTCACCAAATCACTAGCATCTTTAAACAACGTTGGCCAATAGAAACCGCAACTCAAGATCTTTGAAGCCGTCCTCACCCCTCCATGATGGCCACCATAAGGGGAAGAGTGACAAGCCTCCAATATGCTCAATTATTCACCTTCCGGGACACATCTTCTAATTACACCATCCGTGCAAATTTTGAACAAGTATGGATCATCCCAATAAAAATCCAAGCTATCCCGTTTGAGTTTCTTCTTTTGGTTGGAAGAGAGCTCACACGGGACAATTCCGATCACAATGAAGTTGGTGATGTCCGCGAACCATGGCAAGTCACACGTTGACACAGCAAGAAGTTGCTCGTCGGGGAATGCATCATTTATCTCAAGACCGTTACATGGCCTCCCTTCTTCCTCTAACCGGGACAAATGGTCCGCTACTTGGTTATCGCTTCCCTTCCGGTCCATTATTTCTAAATCAAATTCTTGAAGGAGTAACACCCATCTCATCAATCTTGCTTTGGAATCCTTTTTGGTCATCAAATATCTAAGGGCGGCATGGTCCATGTGCGCAATCACCTTGGCCCCCATAAGATAGGGCCGAAATTTCTCCATGGCAAATACAATGGCCAACAACTCCTTCTCCGTCACCGTGTAATTCCGTTGAGCTTCATTCATAGTCTTACTTGCATAATACACGGGATGGAACATTTTGTTAACCCGTTGACCCAACACCGCCCCCACTGCAACATCACTAGCATCACACATTAATTCAAAGGGCAAACTCCAATTAGGTGCAGTTATGATAGGGGTAGTGGTCAACTTATGTTTTAAGAGTTCAAAGGCCTCCATACACTTTTCATCAAAAACAAACTTGGCATCTTTCTCTAGTAGCTTGCACAATGGATTCACAACCTTCGAGAAGTCTTTGATAAACCGCCGGTAGAACCCGGCATGTCCAAGAAAACTCCTCACCCCTTTGACAGAAGTAGGGAGAGGGAGCCTCGAAATCACCTCAATTTTCGCCTTATCAACCTCAATCCCATGTTTTGAAATCTTGTGGCCCAACACTATACCTTCTTCAACCATAAAATGGCATTTTTCCCAATTGAGAACTAGGTTAGTTTCTCACAACGAGCCAAGACTTTATCCAAATTCACCTAAAATGCATCAAAAGAGTCACCAACCACACTAAAGTCGTCCATAAAGACCTCCAATATGTCCTCCACCATATAGGCGAAAATAGCCATCATGCAACGTTGGAAGGTCGCCGGAGCATTGCACAATCCGAATGGCATTCGGGAGAAAGTAAATGTACCATAGGGGCATGTAAAAGTAGTCTTCTCTTGTCCTTCGGGGCAATTAAAATTTGATTGTAGCCCGAGTACCATCCAAGAAACAATAGAATGCTCTCCCCGCAAGACGATCAAGCATTTGGTCGAGGAATGGCAAAGAAAATGATCCTTTAGGGTCACCTATTGAGTTTCTGGTAGTCCATGGAAACTCTCCACCCGGTAATAGTTCGAGTGGGAATAAGCTCATTGTTGTCATTGGGCACCACCGTCATCCCTCCTTTCTTTGGCACACATTGGACCGGAGAAGTCCACGAACTGTCAGAGATTGGATAAACCACACCGGCATCAAGCCACTTGATAACCTCTTTCTTTACCACTTCTTGCATCGCCTCATTGAGTCTTCTTTGATGTTCAAGGGACGGCCTTGCATCCTCCTCCAAGATGATCTTATGCCTGCAAAATGCGGGGCTTATTCCCCAAATGTCCGCCAAAGTCCATCCTATTGCCCTTTTCCGCTTTTGAAGCACCTCCAAAGTGGCCTCAACCTGCAAGTTAGTAAGGCAAGAAGAAAGAATAATTGGAAGAGTAGAATTAGAGCCCAAAAATTCATACCTGAGGTGTGGGGAAGTGGCTTCAACTCCAACACCGGTGGTTCCTCAATGGATGGTTTAGTTGGTGGAGTTTTGCGGTTCTCAAGATCCAAAGATAACTTCCTAGGCTCATATGAATATGAACCCATACCATGCAATGCATTCACGCACTCCACTCTGCTAGCATCATCTTCTACATCCATGCCAAGAAGTACGGCCTCAAGAGGATCTTCAACATTCATCATGGAACTTGTGTCATCCACTATCACAGATGTGACAATGTCTACAAGTGAACACACTTCCGTACTATTGGGTTGCCTCATTGATTTGCAAACATGAAATACCACCTTTTCATCACCCACTCAGAATGTCAATTGACTGGCTTCAACATCAACTAAAGCCTTCCCCGTAGCTAGGAAAGGTCTCCCAAGAATAATAGGCACTTCAAAATCCACTTCACAATCCAATATGACAAAGTCGGCCGGCAATATGAATTTGTCCACCCGAACAAGCACATCGTCAATTATACCCAAAGGCCGCTTCATCGACCGGTCCTCCATTTAAAGTCTCATCGAGGTTGGCCTAGGTTGCCCAATTCCCAAAGTCTTGAAGACTGAATACGGCATCAAATTAATGCTAGCCCCCAAATCACAAAGGGCCTTAGCAAACTCCGCACTCCCGATAGTGCAAGGAATAGTAAAAGCTCCTGGGTCTTCAAGTTCCGGGGCCATAGAATGCACTATTGCACTAACTTGGTGCGTCATCTTTATTCTTTCACAATCCATGGAACGCTTCTTTGTGACCAAATCCTTCATGAACTTTGCATAGCCCGGCATTTGCTCAAGTGCCTCCACCAAAGGCACGTTGATTGTAAGGCTTTTCATCATGTCTATGAATTTCTTGAACTGATTGTCATTCTTTTGCTTTGCTAACCGCTGAGGATAAGGTGGAGGTGGTCTAGGCAAGGGTGCCTTGACTTTTTGCACCACCGGCTCCGGAATATCAATTATGTGCTCCCTAGACGGGTTCACGGCCTCTTGAGTTTCCACCTCGGCCTCATCAATATCTATTCTCACTTCCTTATTCACATTTGTCTCAACTACATCTTCAACAATCACAGGATCAACATCTTCTTGGAGCTCAACATCATCATTCACCACTCGATTTTCATTTGAGGCTTGCACATCACCGCCTCTTCCGCTTCTCGTTATGACTGCCATCACATGATTATTACCTCCCTTTGGGTTCACTACCGTATCACTTGGTAGTGCTCCCCTAGGTCGGGTATTCAATGCTTGAGAAATTTGCCTTATTTGCACTTCTAGGTTCCGGATAGATGTGTTGTGTGAAGCCAATTGTGCATCCGAGTCTTGGTTCTTTTTCATCATCTGCTCGAACATCATTTCTATCCGTCCCATATCACTTCCGGAAGAACTAGACCTTTGAGATTGAAAGGGGGTGGATTGTTTGGTTGTTGGAACATGGGGGGCCTTTGTTGTTCCCATTTCAATTGCCTTGATTGTTACCTTGATTACCCCAATTGTTGTTTTGATTGTTGTTGTTCCAATTGTTACCGCCTTGTTGTTGGTTATTGTTATTCCAATTACCGCCGCCTTGTTGATTGCCCCAATTGCTTCGGGGACGCCATTGTTGATTTCCTTGATTACCTCTATTTCCTTGGTATTTATTGACATATTGGCATTCCTCACTTTGATCATCATAGCACTCATTCGAATAACCACCACCATCATTGTTGTTGTCAAATTGCTCACCATTACCTTAAGGTTGTTGTTGCCCTCTTTCCCTCCTTTTCAACATAGAGACACTCTCCATTGCATTGACTTGGCGGGAGTTTTGGACTTGTTGTAATTGCGCCTTCGCCAATTGATTCATAGTTGTTGTAAGCTTAGCAATAGCTTAGCCATGATCGTTCAATTCCTTGTGCAAATGGATGACCGTGGGGTCACCTTGGGGCACATTCGCTCGGTTTTGCCATGCCGAAGAGGTGTCGGCCATTTCATCAAGTACATCACATGCCTCTTGGTAAGAAAGTTTCATAAAGTTCCCTCCAGCCAAGTGGTTCACAATGCACTGGTTCGTGGTGTTGATGCCCCAATAAAAGGTTTGTTGTATCATCGCCTCGGTCATGACGTTATTAGGGCACTCCTTCACCATTGTTCTTTATCTTTCCCAAATTTCGTACAAAGGTTCCGTTGGCATTCGTTTGAAAGCTAGAATCTCATCCCGAAGAGACGCCATATGACTTGGAGAAAAGAACTTGGCAATAAATCTGTCCGCCAATTCATCCCATGTGTGAATAGAATGATTTGGAAGCCTTTCTAACCATTCCAACGCTTTATCCCGAAGAGAAAACGGGAAAAGCCTCAATCGCAACGCATCCTCTGACATGTTTGCTTGTTTGCTGCCCCAGCATGTATCTTCGAACCCCTTTAAGTGCTTGTATGAATTTTGATCGGAGGCGCCCGTAAAATACCCTCTTTGCTCAAGCAAGGTCAACATGACAGTTGTGATTTGAAAGTTCCCCGCCTGGATTCGGGGAGGAACAATGGCACTCGCGTACCCTTGATTTGGTAGAACTCTTGGGACTTCTCTTGGCGGTGGCAGAGGAGGGTCTGGAATAGGATTGTTATCATTTGCGTTGGCCCGACGACCTCTACGTGGAACTTGAGGTGGTTGAACCTCTTCGGGTTCAAGATCATCTACCTCCTCCCCCGCATTCACGTTGCCAAGAGGGTCATTTGCATTAAGAGCCATAGTACCTGAATGATCGACACAAACAAAATTAGTAAACAAGAAGGAAAGAGAAGCAAAATACAAAACGAGCTAAACAAATAGTCAACATCGTAAGCTCCCTGGCAACGGCGCCAAAAAGTTGATCGCTACCGACTCAAGACTACACTAAGGTAGGAAGAGCGGGTTACAACAGCTTTTACCCCAATAGTGGTTCGGGATCGAATTTCCACAGGGAGCTAGTAATGGAGTTGTATTGTCTGTTTAGTTTAGAATTGCAGTTGTGCTTCCAATATCACTTCTAACATCTTTGGTTTTGATTTTTATATCTACTCTTATAAGACATGTTTGAAGCTAAATTATGCTACGGGAATATTGCTAAGTTGTAATTAATGTAGAGAAAGGCACTAGGGTCGTGGCATTACCTAGGTGGCTAACTAACGGGTAGATGCTACTAAGGGTAAATTGACACATTTGGGGCTTATGCTATAACCTTTGCTCAATTGTATCTACTCTCACACCTCTCGGTAGAGAGAGTGATTTTGCCCAATTGACTCTCTCGAGACCAATTGGGTATGCTAATTAGACCAAGCAACTAGGGTTCAAGTAGGGTAATTACTCTCTCGAGGTTTAGCCCGTTAATTGGGACTACCATTTCTCATGGGTCCATCCCAATTCCTTGTTGGGTCAATTTTGGGGTCATAGACTCTCTTTCTCAAGAAGAGTTAAACCCACCAAGCTAGAATCGGTGTTTGAAACCACCAATTCTTAATTAAAACCTAAAATTAACCCAAATAGCAAACACCCAATATCAATCTATCCTTAGATGGCAACACCCATCAATTACCCACACTAGGGTTGAGCCACAACCCTAGCTAATGGGTTTAGCTAGACATAATGAAAGAAGAAACAGAAGAATTAGAAGAAGAACTAAACATAATAATTAATTACTGATAAGAAACGACAACAATCTATTGAGAAATTAATGCTAAAATGTCAAAATAGGCTAAAACTTCAGTTCTCACGAGCGGAGCTCGATATCTGGTACCAAACTTAACCTAAAAATGGAAAAAGGATCTATTTATAGTGGCTGGAAAAACTGGACAAAAATACCCCTGCGGGGTCAGCGCGGGCCGCGCAAAAAGGTAGCGCGGCCGCGTTGGCTCTTGAACTCTTGAAATTTAACTCTCTGAAGTTGAGGGATGCGGGTCGCGCGAAAGTGTAGCGCGGCCGCAGGAGTTCTGGTGCGGACCGCGTAAGGGTGACCGCGGCCGCGTGGCTTGCTCTGGTCCCAACTGGCATCTCTCTGAATCTCTTCACGTGGGCCGCATGAAAAAGTGGCGCGGCTGCGTGAGCTGAACGCGGGCCGCATAAATCCAACCGCAACCGCGTTGTGAGAGCCCTGAATATGCACTTCTCTGAATCTCCTAGTGCGGCCGCGTTCACTTTTGTGCGGTCCGCACTAGGCTCTTTTTTCCATCACTTTACTTGGCCTTTGATACTTGAGCAGGTTTCACTCCGTTTAGAGCCGATCTTTGACATTTCAGTCACTTTGTCGCTCAAACCTGCAATCAAGCACAACCTGTGAGCATTTTGGGATTATTTTGTATCAAATTATACTCAAAGCATAGGCAAGTAAGGGCATAAAACACGTTAAAATCCTACTTATCAACAATCTTCGGAGCGTGTGTTTCTGTGTGGTGTTTGCAAGCTCTGGGTATTCTTCTTTTGCCAAATATTCCTTGATGTCATGAAACCAAGGTTTTCCATCTTCTTCTTCTTCGACATGAGCACAGTAAGCTGGCTGATCATAGATCTTCACCGGAATAGGATCAATGAAGTTCTTATCTGGATGCTGTATCATGGATGATAGAGTGCCCAATGCATCGGCAAACTCATTCTGGACTCTGGGAACATGCTGGAACTCTTTCTTTGTGAACCTCTTTCTCAACTCCTGTACATGATGCATATATGGGAATATCTTGGAGTTCTTGGTCGCCCATTCTTCTCGGACCTGATGTATAAGCAAGTCCAAATCCCCAATTACTAGCAACTCTTGGATGTTCATGTCAATGGCCATCTTGAGCCCTAAGATGCAGGGTTTGTATTCTGCCATGTTGTTGGTGCACGGAACCTGAGTTTGGCAGACACCGGATAATGCTGACTGGTTTCTGACACTAGGACTGCTCCTATGCCAACTCCTTTGAAATTTGCTGCTCCATCGAAAAACATTCTCCAACCATCATAGGATTCTGCAATATCCTCTCCTATGAATGATACCTCTTCGTCAGGAAAACACGTCTTTCGGGGTTCGTATTCTCCGTCCACGGGATTCTCGGCAAGGTGATCTGCCAATGCTTGTCCTTTGATTGCTTTCTGAGTTACGTAGACAATGTCAAATTCACTCAACAGGATTTGCCACTTGGCTAGCTTTCCGGTAGGCATGGGCTTCTGAAAGATGTACTTCAAAGGATCCATCCATGATATGAGATATGTGGTATAGGCACAGAAGTAGTACCTCAACTTCTAAGCTAGCCAAGTCAAAGCACAACAGGTGCGCTCTAACAGAGAATACTGGGCTTCGCACGGGGTGAACTTCTTACTGAGATAATAGATGTCCTGCTCCTTCCTCCCCGTTTCATCATGTTGCCCCAGAACACAACCGAATGCTCCATCCAATACTGCGAGGTAGAGTAATAGAGGTCTACCTGGCTCGGGCGGGACCAAAACTGGTGGTGTTGACAAGTACTCGTTGATTTTGTCGAAGGCCTTCTGGCATTCATCGGTCAACTTGGTGGCGGCATCCTTCTTCAACATCTTAAAGATTGGCTCGCAGATGACCGTGGACTGTGCTATGAACCGGCTGATGTAGTTGAGTCTCCCCAAGAAACTCATCACGTCCTTTTTGTTCTTTGGCGGTGGTAGTTCTTGAATGGCTTTGACTTTTGATGGATCCAGTTCTATTCCTCGGCAACTTACAATGAACCCAAGTAATTTCCCGGCAGGAACCTCGAACGCACATTTTGCGGGATTCAGTTTCAGGTTGTACCTTCTCAGTCTATTGAAGAATTTCCTCAAATCTTCCATGTGATCAGTGGCCTTCTTTGACTTAATGATGACATCATCTACGTACACCTCGATCTTCCTTGTGTATCATATCATGAAAAATGGTAGTCATGGCCCTCATGTAGGTAGCCCCTGCATTCTTCAACCCGAATGGCATCATCTTGTAGCAGTACATCCCCCACGGCGTAATGAAAGCCATTTTCTCAGCATCTTCTTCGTCCATCCAGATCTGATGATACCCAGCGAAACAATCTACAAATGATTGCAACTCGTGCTTGGCGCAATTTTCAATCAGGATGTGTATGTTTGGCAAGGGGAAGTCGTCTTTTGGACTGGCCCGGTTGAGATCCCGATAGTCGACACAGACTCTGACCTTCCCATCCTTCTTCGGTACTGGCACAATGTTGGCTAACCATGTTGGATATTGTACTACCCTGAGAACCTTACCTTTGACCTACTTAGTGACTTCTTCCTTAATTTTCAGACTCATATCAGGCTTAAACTTTCTGAGCTTCTGCTTTACCGGTGGACACGTCGGATCAGTTGGTAGTTTGTGTGCCACAATAGATGTACTCAGACCATTCATGTCATCGTACGACCAGGCGAATATGTCCTCGTACTCCTTTAGGAATTCTATGTATTCTTCCCTTTCTGATGGTGACAAATGAACGCTGATTCATGTTTCTTTGACATTTTCTGCATCTCCCAGGTTAACAATCTCAGTCTCGCCCAAATTGGACTTAGGTCTGTTCTCAAAATTCTCAACTTCTTTAACAATCTCTTACGGTATGTCATCTTCCTCTGAATCTATGTCCCTTTGTTGCGTTGTCTCGTTGCATGTCACAGTCATCGGTTAATCAAGATAAGTAATGGTAATGTTGTAAAAATAAAGTAATGAGATAAAATAATAAGAGTAAGATTTATAAGGAAACCGAAATGCTTTAATAAATTCCATAACTGTTTTGAACATTCGAAGATCTTATTGCGAAAATTTAAAATGCGAAAGGAAAGTCAACTAGTAAAATAAAAGATAGTACATGATGCTTGTTCAGCCTTGCTACCCTGAGGCTCGCCGGGGTCTGGTGGTTCTGATGGTCCAGTTATTGAGGCATGCTCCTCTGCTCAGAGCCTGTATGGAAGGGCCTTCCTCCCCCTCCTCCTCGAGAATGACACAACAATCCATATCATCGTCTTCCAGGAACAAATTCCTCATCGTTGCCAGTGCTTCCTCTTCTTCTGACCCATAGATAACTTTGGCCGGTTGGAAAGTCTGTTCCAAGTGTGGTATTGGCTGCTCCAATGGATGGTAAGGACCGCGCCATGGTGGCGACCAGTTGTTGAACTCTTCCCAGGTATACTCATATCCTAGACCAAAGGTGGTGCCATGTTTCTTGAGTTTGATAGGCTAAGCGATTCCTTGGACAAGTCCCTTGCTAGGTTCGTATCCGCTCCAGTTCAATATGCTTTCAATTTTGTTGTCCCACCATTTGTCTTTATCAAAGGGGTTGACTCGTTCGATGTGGTGATAGGTCTTCCCACCTATCTTTCTTCTGCCTCCGATTGTTGGGATGGTCTGGCAACTGTATATAGGGTTGCTACCGTCGCCGTGAATGATCACCTCCTGGTGATTCCACTCAAACTTCACTGCCTGATGTAGCGTGGATGCTACGGTCCCCGCGGCATGAATCCATGGTCGTCCCAACAACAAATTGTAAGATGTCGGCACGTCTATCACTTGAAAATCCACATCGAACCAAGTACGCCCCATTTGCAAACACAACTCTAATTTCCCCAATGGTGGACCTTTGAGAACCGTCGAAAGCTTTGACGTTGATGGCCCCGTCCTTGATCTCATGCAGCCCTTTACCCAATGTCCTGAGTGTTACCAACGGACAAATGTTGAGACTGGACCCTCCATCAATTAGGATTCTGGTGATAAAATAATCTTCACATTGCACGGTGATGTGCAACGCCTTGTTGTGACTCAACCCTTCTGGTGGCAGCTCATCTTCGTGAAAAGTGATCTTGTGACTTTCCAATACCTGTCCTACCATATTTGCCATCTCTCCTCCGGTGATGTTGCTCGGTGCATATGCCTCACTCAGCACCTTTAATAAGGCATTCTTATGTGCATCGGAATTTTGTAGGAAAGCTAGGATAGAGATTTGTGCTAGTGTTTTGTTCAGCTGGTCAATGACCGAGTATTCCTTGGCTTGTATCTTTCTCCAGAGATCATCGGGTCCAGTTTCAGTGATGGTTGGCCAACTAGAGGCCTGCTTGCTTGACTCGGCCAAATGCTCCGGGGTATAAACTCTACCAGTTCTCGTCATACCCTGTGCCGCAATAGCTTCTCCGAACATAACCTTTGCTTTCCTTTTTGCCTCGACTGTGTAGTCCCATGGTATAGCCTTTGTATGGAACGGTGTTATGTCTGACATTGCCACTGGAATTGGCGTGGCTATCTTTACTCCAAACGGGGCCTGCACCTTGGGCGGTAAAACTGCAACTTCGAATGGTGTAGGTGCCTTTGCTGGAGACACGAATTCGACCTCAATTGGCGCGGGCGTCTTTGCAGATGGTGGCGCTTCAAACTCCAGCGGTATGGACATATTTACCTCGGCATCCCTAAAGGGATGAATCTGCACTATGATCGGATTAAGGGTGACTATTGGTTGCTTTGGATCATCACCTTCTGTGATCAAATCGATCGATCCCTTGGGGTCCCAATCATCCTCTATTTCAATCATGTGAACGCCTCCACCCTTGTGATCTGGCAGAGGGTTATTGCGGACATTCGGAGCAGGCTGTTTTGCCAGAATAATCTTGTTATCAATCAAAGTCTGGATCTTATCTTTCAGAGAGCGGCATTCATCAATGGTGTGTCCTTTTATGCCGGAATGGTATGCACAGGACTTATTTGGATTAACCCACTGAGAAGGGTTTTCTGGAGCAGCAGGGATAGGGGTGACGTAACTAGCAGTTTTGAGTCTTTCATACAACTGGTCGATAGGTTCAGCAATGGCCGTGTACTGTTTTGGGGGTCTTCGATCAAAGTTTGGTCGAGGTCTAGGAAAATTTTGGCGTGGAGGAGGGGATTGGTAGTGGGATGGTCGATTGTTGTAGGCTTGGTAAACATGTGCTGGTTGGGAGTATTTGGGTGAAGTGGGCTGATATGCGGGAGGTGATTGATAAGTGAGTGGTGGAGTTTGGTAAGAGGGTGAGGGTGCTTGGTAGTTTGGGGTAGACTGATATGTGATTGGAGGCATTGGGTATGTTTGGTATTTGACGGGAGATTTGGTTCTCTGTGCCACCATTACGGCTCCTACGTCCCTTTTCTTGGACACACCGCTTGACTGTAAGGCCTTGTTTGTAGCTTGCAAGGCTTCAGAATTCGTAACCATACCGCTTTTGATGCCTTGTTCGATTCTTTCTCCCAGCTTGATAATGTCAGAAAATTTGTGGCCTTCGATCATCATCAGCCTCTCATAATACTGTGGGTCTTGGGCCCGAATGAAGAATTTGTTCATTTGCTCTTCTTCTAGAGCAGGCCTAACCTTAGCAGCTTCTAACCTCCATCGAGTAGCAAACTCACGGAATGTTTCTGTGGGTTTCTTCTTCAAATTTTGAATATAGAACACATTTGGTGCATTCTCTGTGTTGAACCTGAATCTGTCCATAAAATTGGACGCCATGCTTACCCAGTTCGACCACTTCTTCGGATCTTGGCTAATGTACCAAGATAAGGCATCTCCCTTCAAACTCCTCATGAAAAGCTTCATGCGGATTTTCTCGTCTTTTCCTACTCCACCTAGCTTGTCACAGTATGTTCTCAAATGGACCCTTGGATCTCCTGTACCATCAAACATCTCGAACTTAGGAGGTTTGTACCCCTCGGACAGTTCGACATCGGGCTGTATGCAAAGATCTTCGTAGTTCAGCCCTTCAATTCCCTTACTTCCTTCAACGCCTTGAATTCTGCTAGTCAACTTTTTAAGCTCTTCGGCCAGGTTTCTGATGAGCAAGTCCTTATCATCGGACTCAGGTGTGCTTAAAATGGGCTGGGTGGAGTGCGGCATGGTCTCTACGTAGATGGGGGTATTATGTTGGCAGTGGTCATTTGTGGAGTTCTGGAGTTCTGGGATGAGCATTGGGGTATTATTTGAGGTATGGCAGGTATTGCAGTGGTGGTGAGGAATGGGATGCTTTTGTTGCTTTGGGATATTTTGTGGAGGTACAGGATTCTGAGTATTTGGGAAATTAACCTCTGGAGTAGTGAGGGAAAATGACAGATTTGCCAGATTTCGGACTTGATCAAGTTCTTCCTGAAACTTCAACAGCTTTTGTTCTAGTTGGGATGCATTTTCCTTGGGGACCAGAGTACCGTGACCATGAGTGACCTCTAGCCGTTCAGTTGAGTTCTCCTTTCTGGCGTTGTTCAAATCTTCCATTTTCCCTTTGTTCTTGTGCTTGACAGGACTGAGAGGGGGAGTAGGTGGAGGGCCCCTGGATCTCGTAAAATATGATGATGTTGCCAGAGTTCACGAACTAACCTTTGGGGAGGGGAATAAACAAAAGTAAAAACAAAAGGGTAACAAATCAGTGAGGATTATTAAAAAAAACGTTACAATATTTAAACACATAGTGCGGAAAGATAAAGCGTGTCCTAATTTGGGGAACCTCTTTGTGCCCGAGGTAGGCCTAGCGACGAGTTGATTTAGAGAACTTAGAATGCTAAATGCCTCATTTTATTGATAAAAGTAGACGAATCCCAAAACGACACTAAATAACAGGAAATAAAAATGTCACTAATGGCCATAGGCCTTATTACATTTTATAAAGCAGAAATGAAAACTCCTATCTATTTGGTCCCAGAAGGACCTTCCCCAAACTCGGCATCTTTGGCTCCATCGAACAGCTTCACCAGCTCGCGAAGTCCCAGCAACAGGTGGGCTCTGGCTAGGTGCCCGCCCTCGTTTCCTTCAGCATTCTGGCAATCCTCGATCCTTTTAAGAAATTTCCTTTCCAGCTCAACTAAACCCCGCTCCAAGTATCCCAGTCGCTTGTTGGCACTGACAGCCATGTCTTTCCACTCTTCAATCAGCCTTTAGTTGGCTTCTTGTATTTCCCGGTGCTCACTTTCACATTCCCGAATCCTCTTGCCCAGTTGGTTGTACTTGTCCTGTGCTTCAGCCTTTTCATCGATGATCCTGTGACCTCGAACAAACTCGGGTTGACCCAGACCATTATGATCATCCTCCAGCCAGCCTGAATAGTATGGGGCACAACCAGCATGGTATCTGTCTGGTTCGATGGTGTCCATTCCCAAGACAATCTTGCAGTGCCACATGTGCTGAGCCTGGCACCTGTAAGGACTATCATCGTTCTGGAGGTCAGCCCGGAAGTGACTCATCTTGTCGACCCTGGGTATAACCTGCTTCCTGCCCGCTTGCCTCATAACCCGAAGAGGTACGTAAGGGTACGTTCATCTTAAGCCGATTAGTATCAGGAAAGGTGCGTCCCTGGACCAGACGATGAACTCCTCGGTTGGGAACCACTCAAACATCCATTGTACCTGGTCCTCAGTCAGATTTTTGAAGAGTTTGACCCATTCTCTAGCATTCTCTGGTTAGGCGAACATGTTGGGCATGTAATTCATTCGCTTTGGGTGATGAAAAGCAATATGATCGTCCCAGTCCCTTCGATGGATTTCCTGTCGGTACTCACCCTTTTGGAGATGTTCCACGAGCCAAAGTTGAAGTAGCAGATTACAACCCTCGAAGTGTTTGGCTCCCTGTTGACACCTTTCTAGGGCTCGGTAAATCTCTGCAATGATCATTGGTACGAGACTGAATGGTTGTTCGTCAATTCACTCCATTAGAGTTTTGGTGACCATAGCTAGCCTGGTATGGATCCTTGCTTTCTTCATCGGAAACACTATCCTCCCCAAGAAGCAGAACATAAAGACAAAGACCCTTCGGTGGATATGCCCCAATGATGTAAGGGCGAACTCATCAGGATAAGTACGGTAAGATTTGCTATGACCATACCTTTCGTACAAATAGTCAAAGGGAATGTATGATTCTTTCAAACATGTCAAGTTTGGATTCTTCTTTAGACCCATCAATTTGAGAAAACCTCTACCCTTGCGGTTTTCCGGCATTAACAAACCCGGAGTTTCCCACGGTATACCAGCCAGTCCTCCTATTTCCTTGAGCAGGGGTGTCATCTCAATGTCTCCGAAGCGGAACACAGACCAATCACAATCCCAGAATAGAGTAGCAGCTTCTATGATTTTGTTGTTGGTTGAATTTCCAAGAGAGAGGGTAGGTTCCCCAAGTATTTCCGGATAAGAGTCTGATCACTGAAGTAAAAATCCTTCCACCAGCTTAGCAGTTTAGGGTGGATGTCAGTGACCATACCGAATCTAGGGACTTCGTGCCTCATATTTCTGCAAGACAAAAGGGTTAGGCCCTTACCCCCACCAGACTCGTTTATTTAATATCAACAATTGGCATAAAAGCAGTTTAGTTCTCCAAATAAATGCACAGAACGTGATAACGTCCGTTTGGGTTTTAGGGAAACCCAGTGGACTTTGGACAAGGCTATCTTAAAGAGTCATTATGCGGACAACATAACTGACTCGGCTAGGTTTGACCATGATGCATGCACAATTTAAATAGAAAGGGTTTCTATGGGGTTTTAGACTGGTACCCTTGAGCGGACAACTCAAGAGGGAAAGGCGCGGAACCGTCGACTACACCGTTGATCGACTGGTTTTACCGCAAATATGCCTTTGCCGGATTTAGGGGGTGATAATATCGGAAGAGCGCAACCACTCATTATAAGCTTTGCTATGGTATTTTGTTTGGCACGAGTGGAATATGATGTTGAAAACATGCAGTTGCAATAATTTAAACAAGTTGTCATGTATTTGCACGTTCATAAAGCAATAATTACAATAATTTAAACAGTAATAAAGGGAGGCAGTAAAGGAAAGCAGTAAAAGAAATAAGGGAAAGAAACAAAAAGACAAGTTAGTTTTGTAGTAGAAGAAGGAATTAAATACTTGAAGGCATTAAGCAAATAAAGACATATAAAGAAGCGTAAAGTCACAATAATAGCCTGAAATGGTAAAAGCCTAAAAGAAATCCCCAGCAGAGTCGCCATGCTGTCGCGCCCCCTTTTTCTCGCGAAATCGGGTTTATGACATTTGGGAGGACAACTCGTTCCGTTTTGGGGAATTGGGTTTGATTTGAAGAGTCGCCACCTAATGATTAAAGTGCATTAGGACACTAAGAAGGGTTTGATTTGAATAACCAGAGATTGGGTAAGGGCTTGAAATTATCCCAAGGGGAAGGTGTTAGGCACCCCTCAGGATCCACTAGTGTGGTTCCCGGCCAAACTATTGTTGTGAACTTAAGCGCAAATAACACATAGGCAAATAAAGACTTCAAGTAAGAGGGGATTTTCACATAATGGTTACAAATAAACAAAGTTAGAAAGAACCAAAAGAAAGCTGATTTTTCTTAAAGAAATAGTTTGAAATTGGAGAAGAAACAAAGAAACAAACGGAGGGGGGTCCTAGGTTTATAAATAATATGGACCACCCCACACAACATCCGGTAATCACTCCTCAGTGAGGGGCTACACGTGATGTGATCACGTGGTCATCATATCCATATATACCCTTTCCCACCCCATTAGGGTATTAAAGCGCGGAATGGTCTCATTTACTTATTGCATGCTATTACCCGCCCCAATCCTATCAGTCCCGGAAGCATTTAGGACTACTAATCCTAAAGGGAAGGGATATTAGGCTTGTTTATAGCTTCAAAGGCAAAACTCTAAGGCGACATACAAAAACACGGATAGCAAGTTGAGGGAAGCACATAACAAGTAAAAGGCTCAGATATACCTCCTTTGACAGAGAAACACATAATTTAGCATGTCTTGCACATACTGTTTAGGGTCTGATTAAAACTTAAAGGTTGAGGCAGACTGATTTGTTACATAGTTCAAATAAGAAGCCCGAATCAGGCCTGCCTGCTGGTTGTATCTAATAAAAATCTAATTCAGTTTATAAAATTTACCCTATGGTTTGCCTAAGTGTTGAACGAGGGTCCTATAGGCATGATATCTACTGATTTCAGAAACAATGAAGTAAACTGAATACATACTGATTTGAGAAAAGTTGTCAATTATTAAAGAAAGGCAAGTTTTAGCAAGAGATCATAAGTTCTGCAACTGATGGTACGTCATTATTACTAGTTTTAGACTTATAAGCGAGTGAAGCGATTCAGACTTGATTAATGCTCCTATAGACATGCTTTCTATGCGTTGTTGATTTTAAACACTTTTATAGACATAGGAAAATGCAGAAACCTATAAACATGATATCTAGATGCTGAGCCTATGAACATGATATCTAATTGCAGTTGATTATTAAGACCTATAAACATGATTGTCTAATGAAGAATGTATATGTAAGATTCAGAAAGACCTGTAAACATATCTTCTATATGCATATGCAGGATTCAGATTTCCAGGTAATTATAGACATGGTATCCATATGAGAGAATGCAGAATTCCTACAGACATGGTATCTATATGAGAGAACGCAGAAATTCAGAAATAACCTATAGGCAGGATATCTATATGAGAGTGCAAAAATTCAGAAAGTACCTATAGGCAGGATATCTACCCTTTGCATACATAGTTATCCCTCCCTTTTTCACTAGCCATCCCCAAGAGTTTATTACAAATTATTACAGCCCAGAAAAATAAAAGAATACATCAGAAATTAAAAGTACAACCAAGGAGAGCCTGATTCAGACTTCCTGTCTGAAATATGAGGTAAACCAACTCCAATGAGATCATGATCCAAAGCCTTTCTCCCATTTGGATGTGTCATAGTTCCCTAAGAGTCTCATATGGACTCCGGGCAGTGCTCACACCCAAATGTATCAACAGATTAAGACATAGTGCAGTGTGGAAGGGTCAGCCCTCAAGTGTCCAAGTTCAGAGGGAACTCAAGGTCCCAAGGCAAAGCTCACAAGAGGGGGGCAGAACTTAGGGACTAAGAGAGAGTGCAAGTGCAGAAATAGAGTGCTGAAAGGGGGAAAAGGAAAGGGAAACAGTTACAAATAAATACACATAGGGGTGCAGGGGAAATAGGGAAGTTGAAAGAAGCAAGAGCAGGTTGTGGGCATACCCAGCAATAGGGAGTGCTAGCATACCCATAAGCCTGTTAGAACACATTGTTTAGAGGCTGGGATCCCCAAAGGATCAAGTTTAATTCATGGACAACAACTTACATATTGCCATGTCTTAAACCATAGCTCAAACACATAAAGGGGGTAGGGAATAGGGATTCATAACAGAAACAGGCAGAAAGAAATCAACATGCTAATTTAAATATTGAACTCTACAGGAACAGTAAGTAGACATGGATACACAAGCTGTAAACAAAAACATTGTTGTGATGCTGAAGCTTAAATCAGGACATACCAGTTTCAAAGAAACAAATAGAGAAAAGCAGTAGGTCTTGTAAACAGGCCACAGTGCAGATAAGAAGAGAACACTATTGTGTGTGAGTATGAGTTCAGAAGGATTGTGAATTCCCTTGAGTTTGTGAAAGGGTCGTGCCTTTATAGTGTNAGCGCAAATAACACATATGCAAATAAAGACTTCAAGTAAGAGGGGATTTTCACATAATGGTTACAAATAAACAAAGTTAGAAAGAACCAAGAGAAAGCTGATTTTTCTTAAAGAAATAGTTTTAAATTGGAGAAGAAGCAAAGAAACAAAGAAACAAAGGGAGGGGGGTCCTAGGTTTATAAATAATATGGATCACCCCACACAACATCCGGTAATCACTCCTCAGTGAGGGGCTACACGTGATGTTATCGCGTGGTCATCATATCCATATCTACCCTTTCCCACCCCGTTAGGGTATTAAAGTGCGGAATGGTCTCGTTTACTTATTGCATGCTATTACCCGCCCCAATCATATCAGTCCCGGAGGCATTTAGGACTACTAATCCTAAAGGGAAGGGATATTAGGCTTGTTTATAGTTTCAAAGGCAAAACTCTAAGGCAGCGTACAAAAACACGTATAGCAAGTTGGGGGAAGCACATAACAAGTAAAAGGCTCAGATATACCTCCTTTGACAGAGAAGCACATAATTTAGAATGTCTTGCACATACTGTTTAGGGTATGATTAAAACTTAAGGGTTGAGGCAGACTGATCTGTTACATAGTTCAGATAAGATGCCCGAATCAGGCCTGCCTGCTGGTTGTAGCTAATAAAAATCTGATTTAGTTTATAAAATTTATCCTATGGTTTACCTAAGTGTTGGACGAGGGTCCTATAGGTATGATACCTACTGATTTCAGAAACAATGAAGTAAACTGAATACATACTGATTTGAGAAAAGTTGTCGGTTATTAAAGAAAGGCAAGTTTTAGCGAGAGATCATAAGTTCTGCAACTGATGGTACGTCATTATTACTGGTTTTAGACTTATAAGCGAGTGAAGTGATTCAGACTTGATTAAATGCTCCTATAGACATGCTTTCTATGCGTTGTTGATTTTAAATCTTTTTATAGACATGGGGAAATGCAGAAACCTTATGGACATGATATCTAGATGCTGAGCCAATGAGCATGATATCTAATTGCAGTTGATTGATTAAGACATATAAACATGATTACCTAATGAAGAATGGATATGCGAGATTCAGAAAGACCTATAGGCGTATTTTCTATATGCAGAATTCAGATTTTCGGTAATTACAGACATGGTATCTATGTGAGAAATGCAGAATTCCTACAGACATGGTATCTATATGAGAGAATGCAGAAATTCAGAAATAACCTATAGGCAGGATATCTATATGAGAGTGCATAAATTCAGAAAGTAACTATAGACAGGATATTTATATGAGAGTGCAGAAATTCAGAAAGTACCTATAGGCAGGATATCTACCCTTTGCATACATAGTTATCCCCCCTTTTTCACTAGCCATCCCCAAGAGTTTATTACAAATTATTACAGCCCAGAAAAATAAAAGAATGCATCAGAAATTAAAAGTACAACCAAGGAGAGCCTGATTCAGACTTCCTGTCTGAAATATAAAGTAAACCAACTCCAATGAGATCATGATCCAAAGCCTTTCTCCCATTTGGATGTGTCAGAGTTCCCTAAGAGTCTCATATGGACTCCGGGCAGTGCTCACACCCAAATGTATCACCAGATTAAGACATAGTGCAGTGGAAGGGCCCGCCCTCAAGTATCCAAGTTCCGAGGGAACTCAAGGTCCCAAGGCAAGGCTCACAAGAGGGGGGCGGAACTTAGGAACTAAGGGAGAGAGTGCAAGTGCAGAAATAGAGTGCTGAAAAGGGGAAAGGGAAAGGGAAACAGTTACAAATAAATACACATAGGGGTGCAGGGGAAATGGGAAAGTTGAAAGAAGCAAGAGCAGGTTGTGGGCATACCCAGCAATAGGGAGTGCTAGCACACCCATAAGCCTATTAGAACACATTTTTTAGAGGCTGGGATCCCAAAGGATCAAGTTTAATTCATGGACAATAACTTACATATTGCCATGTCTTAAACCATAGCTTAAACACATAAGGGGGTAGGGAATAGGGATTCATAACAGAAACAGGCAGAAAGAAATCAGCATGCTAATTTAAATATTGAACTCTACAGGAACAGTAAGTAGACATGGATACACAAGCTGTAAATAAACACATTGTTGTGATGCTGAAGCATAAATGAGGACATACCAGTTTCAAAGAAACAAATAGAGAAAAGCAGTAGGTCTTGCAAACAGGCCACAGTGCAGACAAGAAGAAAGAACACTATTGTATGTGAGGATTGTGAAATCTGTTGAGTTTGTGAAAGGGTCGTGCCTTTATAGTGTGAAAATCAGGCAGAGATAAGGCAAGAAAGCAGATAAGGAACTGAATATCAATTAAGAATCAATCACACAAGACTTTCCTTAATTAAGGAATTCAGAAACGGGTAAAAACTATTTGAGGAAAGAAATTAAATAAGCACTTTGTGCAAAGTAGGCAATTAGGGGTAAATACATAAAAGTTTTATTTAAGTACAGAATTTTGAAATACGCGGTTGCACAATTAAGGTAAGAAAATCAATTAGTAGCCAGTAAATCAGAGGTCAGAGATTTTGTATAAATGAACCAAGTCAGAAAAGCTGAGAAAGGTTTTTAACTTAAGTTGAGTCATAGGGAAAATCAGCAAACAAGGAAAGAAAATCAATCAGACCTATTCAGAAGGGAGTCTGAACTAATCACAAATTCAAAAGCCATTTTAGAGGGAAGTTCATCACATATAAAGAGTATACAGACATATCAAGCATGAAAGAAGATGTCGTGTCATTGTAAAATCAGTAGAAGAATCCAGTGTAAAAGAGTTTAGGAGAGTTTAGCAAAAGTCAGAGTCGTATGAAAAACAAGGATGTCCCAACTCAGTTCAGAGACTCGAAATTGGTCTGAAGAGTTAAGGGTTTTGAAATAAAACCCTAGCTCAGGCAAATCACATAGCCAAACTTGGAAGAACCCCCAAATTCTAGGGTTTCCACCATTAATCGAGTGCAAAGATGAGAGGGCAAGTAATTAAATTGAAACAGGTTCAGAGGTCTTAGAAAAGAACTGAAACTTCTAACACGTTTCTTTCAGCAACAGAAACTCATGAGAAACATGATAGAAAAGTGACATGCAGAACACAGTAGAAAAGCTCAAAGGAAATAGAGTAGAAGAAACTAATTTGAAACATAATGGAAAAATTGATAAGAACAGTAGGAGAAGCATATTAAGACGTTTTTTTAGAAGAAGCTTAACCAGAACTCAGTATGTGAAACTTAACAAGAAACACTTAAGAACATAGTAAAAGAAGATACAGTAGGAGAAACACACAAGAATACAGTAGAAAAAGCATGCAAGAACACAGTATAAGAAAATACAGTAGAAGGATCATACAAGAACACCGTAGAAGAAGCATACAAGAACATACAAGAACACAATAGAGGCAAATACACACAAAAAAAAAGTTAGAGAAACATTTAAATACTTTCAGAAAAACCCTAGATCGGAAAAGAAATGGTTTTGAAAGTAGTTTTTGAAAGAAAAGCCAGGAAAATCGTTTAAAATCTTAAGGAAAGCATGGATATGGAGCAGATCTGAAGAGATCAGAAAAACCTCAAAACTAGGGTTTTCAGAGGAACCCAAACAACGAGAAAGGCTTGGATCTAAGCAAAAGGAGTCGAGACCAGGCTTCGAAATAGACATAGCTTGTCGGAACGGGATCGGAGATGGC
The DNA here is from genome assembly GCF_001879085.1 of Nicotiana attenuata. NCBI lineage: Eukaryota > Viridiplantae > Streptophyta > Magnoliopsida > Solanales > Solanaceae > Nicotiana > Nicotiana attenuata. The sequence continues at coordinate 137,383 of NW_017671793.1, forward strand.
CGTGGAACTCGAATCGACAGGGGTCTGGACATAACCCTTCATGGTCGAGTCATGGAGCTTCGGTCAACCAAACGTGAGGAGCCATAGGTGGCTTGGTGGGTGGTGAAACCACCATAGATCTAGGTTAGAGGGTGACCGGAGAAGATGAACAGAATTTATCAGAGGAGGGGGTGGGGAAGGTTCTAGGGAGAACCAGAGGTTAGAGAGATAGAGACGAGTGAGGGGAAAATGAGGGGTATTGGGGGGTCGTTTGGTTTAATTTAGGTAGGTTAAACGGGGACCGTTGATCTGAATGATCAACGGTCCAGATTGGATGGGATAGGTGGGTCTGGTAGGATAATTAGGATTGGGTTGGGTATTGGATTGGTCTAATTTGGGTTGGGGCTTGGGTTTAGTTAGGCCAAATTAGAAAGCCAAATGTGGCTATAAGTTAAATAGCCTCTTTTTCCCTCTTACTTTATAAAAATAATAAACAAATTTCTGGAAACAAATTAAAAGTACTAAAATGTCTTATAATATATAATTATTAATTTAAAAATATAAAATCCCATTTTATAAATATGAGACGGATTTAAACTTAAAAATGGCTAATATTGCAATTATGCAATTTTGTCCTTAAAAATACCAAATAAATTTATAAAAATGTGTAAAAAATATCTTAGCCATATTTTGGTACAGACATAAGAATCCAATAAATGAATCGCCAAAAATGATAATTTTCGGGACCATCATTGGGTTTTTTTTATTATATAAAATAGGGCAGTAAATTGATTTAAAAATCTTTGAAAAATTAAGAAAAAATAATAGGACCTTGGGATGTACTTATATATGCCTATATAGGCTATTTTGAGGGTATTTTGCATATTTAAAAAAAATACAGGGAAAAATTGGGCATCAACAGTGCTCCTTGTGGAGGAGTAGTCAGGGTGCTATATCGTCGTCAGATATTTCATGTAATGATACATTGCGCCGTGTGAGTTGTGAGACGGCTTGGGAAATTGCTTATGTGTTGAGGTTTCGCGTAGAGATGATGTTATGTGAGCAGGAGGGCTCTCGAGATTCAGATCGTATGTCGCACCTCAATTGTGCTTGAGTTTTGTAGCCTATGGCACTATATGTCTCCCCATGGATGGTATTATGCACTTAGCGTGCTTGTGATTGATATTCGGTAATTTTTTGTAGTGATCAAATTAGCTCGATGTGTATCTCCTAATCTGAGTTATATGTGCGGATCGGGTTGCACGCCGCAACAGTGTGATGTTGAGTACAATTCCCTATATCTGTTTTTATGTGTTTTGTTTCCTATTCTTCTAAGGAAAACTCATATTAGTTGTGTGCCCGCATCGCATGTATGATTCGCGAGTGGGGTAATTGGATTTCCTTTCCAGAGTTCGTTTTCCTTTTACATTGCGTTCGAATTAGTAGCCTACTGGCACGTTGGGGCATCATATAGGACTTTTGATCATGTCCGGGGTGGCTTATTGCCCGAGCAGTTCGTACTGGGTGAGACGAGATCATTGGATTTAGGAACAGTGCAATATGCTTGTATAAAGTATATTAAGGAGCAAAGACCACTATTTGGTTCATAATGAGGTAATGGTTCTTTTCAGGAGTATAGACTCAATGATTGTTGAATCGACAGTTGGTTATGAATTTCTACACATCTCTTCCGTCGTGACGGCATTGCGAGAGTTGGAACATGACTTATATATGTTATGGGGTGCATTATGAGCATCAGATTCGGGAAATGTCGACTATTATGATCAGAGAGTGTTATTATGGTCTTGTGAATGATGTGGTGCATGGTGTGAATTCAACAAGGGTGTGCAGTCATGTTCTGGTACAGCGTGTGGTGATTGATACGGTGTTCATATGTTGAAGGCAGGCCTGGCAGAGAATTTCGGATGTTGAAACTGGGCTCTAAGGCGTATTTGCCTAAATGAAAGAGGTTATCTTTAGATTTGATCGAGCTAATGTGCCCAACTGAGTTGTGGTAGCACGGGCAGGTGCACGAGGTATTAAGCAGTGATTCCAGACAACCCCATCACAATTCCTAGCACGTTCGAGGACGAATGTATGTTTAAGTGGGAGAGGATATAACGACCCGACCGGTCGTTTTGAGCTCTAGCGCGCCGTTCAGCAGTTTGAGGCCATGAGCAGCTTCAATTCAGGCATTATGACTTGTACGCGTGGTCGGAATTGAATTTTGGGAAGTTCGGAGTTGATTTAGAAAGAGAATCCTCATTTCGGAAGCTTTAAGTTGAAAGAATTAACTAGGATTGGATATTTTAGTAAACGACATCGGAACCGGGATTCAAAGGTTCCAGCAGGTTTGTATGATGATTTTAGAGTTGGACGTATGCTCGGATAGGGTTTTGGATGACTCGGGGGCGTTTAGGCGCCTATGGTGGAAGTTAGCATTTTGGAAGAAATTTCATAAGTTTGGGTTGAAGGGCATGTCAGTGTTATCGATGTCCGTTCGGGATTCCGAGTCTGGGAGTAGCTCCGTATGGTGATTCTGGTGTTGGGAGCGCGATCGAAAGTGAATTAGGAGGTCCGTGGGGCATTTTGGAGTCATTTGGCTAAAGATAGAAATTTGAAGGTTTTTGAGAAGTTTGACCGGAAGTGGACTTTTTGATATCGGGGTCGGAATCTGATTCTGAAAGTTGGACTAGGTCCGTAATCTCGAATATGATTTGTGTGCAAAAGTTGAGGTCAATCGGACGTGATTTGATAGGTTTCGGCATCAAATGAAGAAGTTCGAAATTCTAAAGTTCATTAAGCTTGGATTGGAGGTCGATTCATGATTTTAGCGTTGTTTGATATGATTTGAGGCCTCGATCAAGTCTGTAATGTGTTTTGGGACTGGTTGGCATGATTGGTTGGGGTCACGGGGGCCCCGAGTGGATTCTGGGTGGTTAGCGGATCGATTTCGGAGTTTAAAGAGGAGCAGAAGTTGCTGGTTGCTGGTGTAACCGCACCTGCGAGACTAGGGCCGCAGGTGCGGAGCCGCAGAAGCGGCCCTGTGGTTGCAGATGCGGTGTTGGCGGGGGAGAGCTGGGACCGCGATGCGGTCATCTCGCTGCAGAAGCAAGACTGCACCTGCGGATGTTGAGGCGCAGAACCGGAAAAGGTAGCCTGGAGAGAGGACCGCAGGAGCGGTAGAGGGGCCGCACCTGCGGAACGCAGAAGCGATCGTGTGACCGCAGGTACGGAAGTGCTGGAGGCAGTAAGTTCTTTTAAAATCGGGGGTTGGTCCTTTTTTCCCCATTTTTCATTGGGTGTGGACGATTTTGGAGAGCTTCAAGTGGGGTTTTTCATCATCAACGACAAGGTAAGTTAATCCCACCTATCTTGAGTTAAATATATCGATTATGTATGGATTTTAGCATGTAAATTGGTAGAAGTTTGGGGGTTTGAGGAAAACCTAGAAAATTCATATTCTTGGAATTTGACCACGATTTTGGGTATGAAATTGAGAGTAAATTATATATTTGAGTTCGAGGGGTTATGGGTAAGCTTAATCTTCGAAAATCTTCGGAATCCAGGCACGTGGGCCCGAGAGCGATTTTGTCAACTTTTCGATCGGGGTTAGGAATTGTTATAAATTGGATTGTAATGAGTAATTGAGCATATATTAATGGATTTGCATAATTATTGTCTAGTTTGGAGCATTGTGCATCAATTTGAGTCTTCGGAAGGGCGTGGAAGGCCGGTTATGGATCTTCAGAGCGAGGTGAGTCTCCTTTCTAACCTTGTGAGAGGGAATTGTCCCCATAGGTGAATTAATTGGATTTGTGCTCCTAATTGTGGGGGCTACATGCGCATGAGGTGACGAGAGTCCGTGCGTAGCTACTATTATGTTTAAGTCTGGGTAGTCTAGGACCCAAAAGCATGCTATACTTGGAATATTTATAATCTTACTAACAGTTTGAGTCGCTTAAATCACATCGAATTAGTGAATGAATTTCTAAAAAAGATTAAACTTCATTTTCTTGAATTGTTAAAAGAGAATTGGCTTTTCCTTGGATAATTGTTCCCTGAAAAATTCATGATTGACTGATTGTTGTTTATTTATATTTGACCGCGTCGCATGTATGATTCGTGAGTGGGGTAATAGATGCATCTATGGTTCAGGCCGCTCGACCCTCAGCAGTGCACATTTTACATTCATGTTGGATCGGGCCGTACGACCTCCGCATGAGTTGCACATGTTTGTATTGCTTGTCTTGAGATTTATTGATGTTGCTACCTGCTCTCCCCGGCTTGAGATAATTGTTAATTAATGGATCATGAATCCGGAGACTTTTAATAAAAAGGAATTTTTACCTGTTTGGAAACTTATTTGAATCTACTGTTGTCCTTAATAAATCCGTGAGTCATCGCATTAATAATAGTATTATTGGACCACTAGTAAGTGACGAAGTTGCCATCTCGTCTCTACTTCTTCGAGATTAGGCAGGATACTTACTGAGTACACGTTGTTTTCGTACTCATGCTACACTTGTTGTGCATTTTGTTGCACAGGTACAGGTACTTCTACTGGCCTATTGGGCGTAGCAGCACGGGCGACACAGAGACTAAGCGAGTTGTATTTCCTCAAGGCGAACCGCAGCTAGTATAGTCTCTCTCATAATTGTATTTATTTTCTGTCCCCTTTGTGTTCCAGACAGCTGTTGCACTTTATTCAAATTCCTAGAAATTGCTCATGCACTTGTGACACCGGGTTCCGGGATAGTTATGCAGTATTTTATATTAATCGCTTATCATTTAGTTTGATTTGAGACGATTATCTTTAATTGGTAAGTTTGAGGAAATTCATAGATTTCAAGAGCATTAAAACGAGAATTTAATTAAGTATTTAGGTTGGCTTGCCTAACAGTGGTGTTCGGCGGCATCACGACCCTTAGTGAATTTTGGGTCGTGACACTCTTGGTTTTGGAGTGTGGAAGCTATTAGACACCTCTGGGGTTTCTTTATGGAACACTTTTCTTTACGGGTGAGTGACGGTAGGAAGATAACGTTTTGGCAGAACCCTTTGGTTTGGCCGCATGAAGATGTGGTGCGAGGATTTGAAGTTTGTAGGTCCAAAATTCGACTAAATTCATTTAATAATTGAGTATGGGTTCGGAATTTATTATTTAGTAGATTATTTTACACATATATAGGGCCCGAGAACCCATTAGTTTATATATGCTACATCCGCCCCTTACCACATACCTCTGAAAGATAATTTTCCATCCCTATTCAGATGTGCAAGTACCAAAATCTTCTAGTACTACCGACATAAGGCAAGACCTAAATTGCTCAGACTCTTCATTTTCAGTGCCACACCCATGTTGACACGATGTGGGTGTGAGTGTGAGATCTATAGCCTATATGGTTAATCGATTTTGGGTACTTTGACCAAAATCGATGGAGAAATTCAGGACAATTTCAATGTTTTCGCTTGAAATCAAATCAAAAGTTAGAATGAAATTGAAGAAAATGGAATACATTGTATATAAAAATATCTATGTCAAATGCTTTTCCTTTTATCTTCCTCTCGGGTTCTCCTTTGAAAATCTAGAAGGCCTACAATGCAAGTTCCAATTAGAAAAGGCTTTTCTATTTTCTTATCAGCTTAGTTCAAATGTGGATGTTGTTCACTTTTTATGGTTACTGAACTTCTAGATCTTTTCCTGCACTCTACAAGCACCATGTAAGTTTTCCACATGATGTCTCATAATTTAGGCATATTTTTATAACTCTACATTTTTATATTTGGATTATTTTTAGTCGAATCCCCGCAACTGTACCTGTACCTGGATCCACACCCCCGAATCTGAAAATTTAGATCGTGAAGGATCTGTCCTCCAGATCCGCACCCGTATCGGACACCCGCACCCGAATTGTTGCAACTTAGGGCAAGACTTTGGGTGGTTCATTCATCTAGGAGAGATCTAGGACCATTTCTCGATTTACGCATTTTATTTTTGTGCAAGAGTCATGTTAATCTTCTCTGTATCGTTCCAATTTTATCAGATGTCCACAAAGGAAAATCTCCGGAGAGATCTCATTTTGGGGTAAAGTGCTCCTATGATTCCATTCTCAGATTTCGAACTCTTTTATTTATATTCCCATGTACCATAGCAAACATTGACAGTATCTCGAGGAAAAATTATTTCCCTCTTTTTTAGAGTATAATATAGCTCAAGTTATTTGAACTTTCCAAGTCCTTTACTGCAGGAAAAAGAATGGCATTGGTACCACCAAATATTATTTTCCAAAGATTTTCCGAGGAATTTTTTTTTTTGGATGAAATTTAAAAATAAAAAATTTAATTGCTCCTACTGTGGAAAATACACTTAATTTCCACAAGTTATAATGTTTCTGTTCTATTTTCTTATCTTTTTCAAAAAGTTCTAAGTCATGTACGACTCCACAAGGTGATTAATTAATAATCGGACAAGTATAAAAAAAATTGAGTTTAAATTTTATTCCTACATCAGTTTAACCTCAAACTACAATCAGGTCACTTATGCTAACGACACATGTTAAACCATTTCAATCCAAATCAACTTAGGTTCAAAGGAAGTAGAGAGAGAGAGAGTAGTGTCCTAGAAGGAAACAAAACGTTTTTTTTTTTTTTTCCTTTTACGACCAAAACTTATGACTATATAAATTAAAGCTAGGTCACAAAGGTATTTCTCAAATCCTAGTTCTCTCTAAATGCATAAAGTAGAAAGAATCGAAGCTGCAGACTTGATTAGCAATCTTCCAGATGATGTGTTATGTTCAATAATCTCCTTACTTCCTACTAAAGAAGCAGTAGCAACAAGTGTATATTCCAAACGTTGGAGATTCCTATGGAAATCCTTATCTCGTCTTTCTTTTCATCTTAATTACGTTGGTGTTAATCATGATGTTGGTCCACGGTATGTTCCTAGAAATCAACGTAATAAGAAACTGTCCATTGTGGACAAGTTTCTTTCATCATACGGTGGTGTTGATTTTATTGAATTTTTTCACTTGCATCACTTACCAGAAGATTGGACATGTTCTGATTACATGCTAAGGTTGATTGAACTTTTGAAAAAGAAAGAAAGATTTAAAGGGATTTCACTTTCGTGTGATAAAAATAGTGCAATGCGTGGGAAAAGGTGGTTTCCACCTGATTATAGAGCGTATTCAAGTTTCAAATCGTCCGACATTAACCATTTAAAGATTATTACTGTACCGAGAAGCATATTCAGTGGGAGATTTCTTCAAGTGGTAGAGCTGGGTGAATATGTACTAAAAGATGCTTCACCTTTTAAAGGTTGCGTCAATATTAAAACCCTAAAACTCACAGCTTGTCGTGTAAGCGAAGAAACCCTAATCGACATCCTCGGTGATTGTGAGTTACTGGAGAATCTGAGCCTTGGTGCTTGTGTCGGCATGTGGACGAATTTGGGCGTTCGTCATAAGAAACTCAAGTTATTAGAGATTCATCGTATGAAATTATGTAGATTTTACCTAATTTCTAAAAGCTTAACTAAGATGGTGTTGGAAGATTTTTCTTATACAATCAAAACATCTCATATTTATTGTCCAAACCTTCGAGTCTTTTGGACAAACAACCCCGAGTTGCTACATAGTATCCAAGTAAGTTAGCGAATACATTTTTCCCTTATTGATTGTGTGAGAATATATGAGTTAGATGCTTAAATTAATAAGTTAGTATTCTGACCTTTTTCCAAAAGGTATCTTTATTCTTTAATTTGCTGCTTCTCCTCTTTGATGTGTTCCCTTAAATATGAAGCTTTCTTTTATTGCTATTAAATGTCCAGAGAAGATTTCATCTATCTCTTGCTTGTTGTGCTTTTATTTTGATCAGTTGCAGGTATCGCATAACTCTAGGAATGTAGTTGCTCGTCTTCTACAACTCAGGGTAATTGCTATTAATTGACCGATCAAAATCGATCGGTTGGCTCACTATACTGATCACACGATTACCGACCCCCATGAATCGATAGGTTTTCGGTCGATTTTTGCCAATTACCGATCAATGTCGGTTTTGGCAGTCGGTTTTTCCCTTTTTTTTTAGTAATGTCTTGTAAAGTATCACTTGGTGAATTAGCAAGTCTTATTTCTATAAATTCATTATACTCAAACAACACTTTTTCAACAATATCTAGAGCTATTGAAAATCGAACAGTAACCGTTAACCGAATTGGCTTATTGATATTAGGTTATCAGAGTAATGGTTGGTAAACGGCTTAAAGTTTTATAATTAACGGCTTATCGAATTTGTAACGATCCGACTGATCATTTTGAGCAATTTCGTCCAGTTCGTCAATTTGAGGTCACGAGCAGCTTCATGTTATGTGTATCAACTTGCGTGCATGGTTGTATTCTGTTTCCGGACGAATCGAAGTCGAATTGGAAGGAGGAATCTAGTTTTGGAAGCTTAAGCGGTGAGAATTTGACCGGAATTTGACTTTTGAGTAAACGGCTCCGGAATGAGTTTTGGATGATGTCAGCAGCTTCGTATGGTAATTTTTCACCTAGGCGTGCGTTCGGATTTAGATTTGGAGGCTCGTACGATGATTTGAGGCATTTCGGCGAAAGTTGGAAGTTGAAGTTTGGAAAATGAAGAGGTTTGACCCATAAGTTGACTTTTGTGCAATCGAGGTCGGAATGCCATTCCGAAAGTTGGAACAGCTCCGTTACATCATTTGGGACTTGCCTGCAAAATTTGGTGTCGTTTGGAGTTGATTTGATATGGTTCGGACGCTTGGTTGCAATTCTAGAAGTTCTTGAAGTTCATAGTGATTTTCATGCGTTTTGGCATCCGATTCGTGGTTCTAGAGGTTATTTTGATGTTCCGATCGCGGGAGCGAGTTCGTGAGTCGACGCCCCCCTTTTTCTCGCAAAATCGGGTTTACGACATTCGGGAAGACAACTCTATTCCCGTTTGGGAATTGGGTTCTTGGAATTGAAGAGTCGCCACCTAATGATTGAGTGCATTAGGACACTAAGAAGGGTTTTGAATTGGAAAACCAGAGTTCGGGTAAGGGCTAGAAATTATCTTGAGGGGAAGGTGTTAGGCACCCCTCAAGATCCACTAGTGTGGTTCCGGCCATGCTATGTTGTGACTTTAATGAAAACAAGTATGCAAATTAATTTACACATAAGGGTTGCTAACAAGCATGTTGGAGCTTATAAACGAAGAAGGAAAAGGGATAATGCAGTAAAAAAAATAAAGGGGAGTATTGGGTGATTGAAAAGACATAATTTGTTGATATTAAACAAAGTAACATAGGGCAAGGGGTCCTAGGTTTATAAATCACATGGATCATCCACACAACACCGGTAACCAATCGTACGCGTAGTGTCATCGTGCGATCATCATCTCCATGTCTACCCTTCCCACCCCGATAAGGTATTAAGCGCGAAATGGTGTCGTTACCTACAGCGTACTATTACCCGTCCCACCTATCAGTCCTGGAGGCTTTAGGACCACTAATCCTAAAGGGAGGGAGCTTGGCTTTTCAGAGGTTCAAAAGGTTAAAATACTAAGGCGTCAAGCAAAACACATAAGACAGTTATGGGAGCACAAAAGCAATTAAGGCTCAGACAAACCTCCTTTAATCACAGAAATCATGTAGTTTAGCACGTCTTACACATACTGATTAGATCCAAATTATGCTTAACGTTAGGCAGGTTGGTTCATTACATATTTTTAGACAAGAAGTTCGCTTTAGGCTCGCCTGGCTGTAACTTATCGAAGACTGGTGCAATTAATTAACTACTTACTTGTTTCCTTAAGTGATGGTATCTACTGGTTTCAGGAATAAAGAAGTGAACTGATTACTGAAAGTTGCCAGTTTTAACAGAATGATACGAGTTCTGCATTTGGTTACTACTGACGGACTAATCTTAAAACGAGTGACTCAGATTAGGTTAATAGATCCTATAGGCATGCTTTATAGCATTGTTAATTTTAAACACTTTTTACGGGCGTAGCAAGAGTGCAGAAAATCCTACGAGCATGGTATCTAGGATGCAATTGATTATTATTTTGACCTACAACTGTTTGCCTAATGATGGATGCAAAAATGCAGAATCTTAAAGACATAGCTCCTACATGCGGAATTCTTATGAGCAGGATATCTATATGATATGCAGAGTTCTTATGAGCATGATTTCTATATATATATGAAAGTGCTGAATTCATATGAGCACCTGTGAGCATGATTTCTATCGATGAAAGTGCAGAGATAAGCATGACATCTATATGTGAAAGTGCAGAGATAAGAATGATTTCTATATGTGAAAGTGCAGAAATTCGAAGAAAAACTCCTATAGGCAGGATATCTACCCTTATGCATATACAGATAGCCCTCCCCTTTTTACTAAAACCCCATAAGTTATTACAAAATTTATTACAGACCAAATGAATCAAACAGAAAATAAAATTACATCAGAGCTTTTAAGCTGCATCCAAGGAGCCTAATACAGACCCAAGGTCTAACAATATGATGTGAGCCAACTATCGGGATCAAGTTCCAAGGCCTTTCCCTTATCTGGAATGTGTCAAAGTTCCAAAGAGTTTCAAGAACTCCAGGCAATGCTTACACCTAGATATCATTACAGAACTGAATTAAAGTGCAATGTGGAAGAGCCAGCCTTCCAACGTCCAAGTTCAGAGGGAACTCAAGGTCCTAAGGCAAGGCTCATTGGAGGGGGGCAGAACTTAGAATCTAGGAACAAGTGTAAGTGCAATAGAGGGGATTAAGGGATGCTAAGGCAGGCTGGTGGTCATGCCCAGCAACATAGATTGCTGGCACACCCCTGACCAGCCCACTAGCCAAACATTGGAGAGTCCAGGACCTATTGAAGGTCAAACCATGGCCTGGGCAGTAATTGGGATACTGTCAGGCCAAGGTTTCAACTCAACACATAAAGGGGATTAGGGGTAGGGATTCATATGAGAACAGAAGCAAAGAAAGGAAAAATACTTAGCATAAGTTACGAAGCATGAACAGCAAACCACACAAAAGAATGAGACTACAGAATAAACACATAGGGATGAGGCAAAAGTTTAAATAAAGGCATACCAGTTTCAGAAAGAGACAAGCAAAAGAGAGCAGAAGTCTTGCAAAGAAGCCACAACACAAACAGCAAGAGAGAATACTTTGTGTGTGAGTGTGAGTGCAGAAAAGACTCCAGTGTTCGTGTTTTTGTTGTGTTGGGTGTTAATAAAAGAGCAGGTATTTATAGTGTGAGAAACACGCAGAAATAAGGTAAGGACTGTAAGTCAGACATAATTGGAGGAATATGTGTCTTATTAAAATCAAATCAGTATCAAAGACTTCCTTTAATAAAGCAATTAAACCAAACGGTAGCATGCAAGTGTTAAATAAGGAAAGAAATCACGCAGGGCTGGACATGACAAATAAGGAAATATTTTCAGCACAGTACGAGTATACCACATGTATTAGGGGTTAAGTTCATTAGACCTTAATTAAGGAAAGGCCTGTAAGAATCCCATACTAATGTAATTAAGGTAATGGGATCAAATCAACTTAAGTAGAAAGGCAGGGTCGAAAGGAAAATATTTCAACAAGTCCAAGAAACAAAGGAAATCAAAACAATAAAGGAAAGAATCAATTCAAGAGTGCAATCAAAGTTACACAAAGAGATTTGAAATCAGTCCACAATCAAGGTTATTTTGAGAGGGAAATTTGACTTATAAAGAGTGCATAAACATTAAGCACGCGAGGAGAGTGTCATGCAATCAAAGAAAATCAGTGAGTAGAGGACCATAAGAACATGGTAGTCATCTCAGAGAAGAGGGAATAGCATGCGAAAGGTCAAGTAAAGAGGTCAAAATCATATGAAGAAACAAAGTTGACACAAAGATTTCGAAACTCAGTCAAATAGTAGAGGAAACAACTTCAGGAACTCAAATAGGTCCAAAGAGACTAGGGTTTTGAAATCAACACGTGCAGAGATATGAAACAAACAAATCACATAACAAATAATCTCAAAACTCGAGTGAATCCCAAATTCTAGGGTCTTTTACCGTTAATCGAGTCTAGAGATGAAGACAAGTAAGTCAAGCAAAAAGAAAATATTAACGGAATAAGTGCAGAAATCATAAAGGAACACGTATTTCCCAGTAGAAGAAAAACATAATAAAGACGATCATGCAAAAAAAACAGTAGAAGAACTCGTAAGAACAAGGTAGAAGAAACACAGTAGAAGAAGCACAGAAACATGTACAAGAAACATAGTAGAAGAAACATATAAGAATCACAGTAGAGCATGTTAAAAATATCAAAGAAACCCTAAATCGGGAAAGATGAAAAAGTTAAAAAGCAAGTTTTGAAAGAAACTTTTGAGTAAACGTTTGAGACCCCAAGATAAACACAGATCTAGGAAAGATCTAGAGAAATCAGAAGAACCTCGAAAGGTTTGGGTTTCAGAAGAAACCTAGAGGTGAGAAAGGCCTGGAAAACTTGTGGATCTAAGCCGGAGAAGTTAGACTCGGGCTCGAACGTCCCCGATATGCCGGAGTAGAGCCGGAGACGACCATGGAACCCTGAATCGAAGGAGATCTGGGTAGAGATCTTCAAGGTCAGGCCTTGAATCTTCAGAAAACCGGTGTATAAGAGCACCAGAGGGTGGGTGTAAGATCCCCATGGCTTTGGTGGCCATAGATTCCGGTGGATCTCTGGTCTGAGACGGCAAGAGGTGGCTAGGGTTTGAGAACCTTTGAGAGAATTTGAGAGAGTGGAGGGTTTCAGAGGCGGCGGCTAAGGAGAAATGAGGTAGGGTAAGGGGTCGTTTGAATTAAAAAAGGAAAGGGATGAGGGGAGCCGTTGATCTAATTAAATGGGTTAAATGGGGACCGGGTTTGGGTATGATAGGAAAGGGTATGGGTCGGGTTACAATAGAATTGGGTCGTTTGATTAGGGTGTGATTGGGGGTCCAATTTGGGCTAAAATTGAAATACAAAAAGGGCTGTCACTTAAATAGCCAGTTTTTCCCTTTTTAATTTATACAAATAGTAAAAAATGACTTGAAAATAAATTAAAGCTACTGGACCAATTAATAACATATAAATATTAATGTAAAAATACTAAAAGTGATTTTATAATTATAGAATGCCATTAATCGTAAAATAGGCTATAATTACAATTATATGCAATTAGCTTAAAAAATACCAAATAAATGTATAAAAATATACAAAAATTACCCCAATTATATCTTAGGGTAAATATGAGAATGAAATAAATTATTCACTAAAAAATGCTAGTTTGGGAATAATTATTGAATTTTGTCGTATTAAAATAGACAATAAATTTGTTTTAAAATCTTAAAAAAAATAAAGGAAAAATACCAAAACTTTGTGGCATGCTTATATGCCTGTACATGCTATTTTGAAAGTATTTTGCATATATAAAAATATAGGAAAAATTGGGTATCAACAACTGCCCCTCTTTACCCGGGAAGGATGAAAGAGTTGTCGGGTATAGATATGATGACCAATTTTGACCGCGAGAAACGACTTGCAAAGGTTTTGACCGCGCTCTGGTTTCTGAGCTGCCTACATATCCTTGGTTTTACAGGAATCAGGTCATATGTAGTTCAGGATGCATCGACGGAGTATGCCGATGGAGGTTTTTGAAGAGACGGGCGCAATATTCAGGTTGGGAAGGGTGATCAGGTACTAATGGGCTGTGAGAACCGGAGCGAGATCGCTCCTGCTGTAATGGTTGTGGCCAGCTGACGTACCTGCAATTAAGTAATACAAGCATATCGTGCGGAATTTAAACGTGATGCAAGTTCCCATTGGACCATGAATGTTGTCTTTGGACGGTTAAGATGACGTCCTCAGACCATGATGTCCTGGTCCATGAAGTGCATAATAAAGGATTCGCAGGCTATGAAATGATGTTCTCGGGCTATGATAATGGTGCCTCCGAACCATGATGCCTTTGAATAATGATGTGCAGAATATAATGCGGGGTCCTCGGGCCATGTCATGTGGTTCTCGGGCTATGAAGATGGTGCCTCCGAACAATGACGCCCTTGGACAGCTTGGCGGTACTTCAGCCCATGAAATGCAAGATTTGGCGGTATTTCGGCCGATGAAATGCAAGATTTGGTGGTATTTCAGCCCATGAAATGCAAGATTTGGCGGTATTTCAGCCGATGTGAAGGAGAAATGTAAATGGCGATATTTCAGCCAACAGAAATTTAAATAAAGCTGGCGATGTTTCAGCCGATGTAGAGAATGCAAAATGGCGATATTTTAGCCGACACGAATTTAAATAAATTTGGCGATGTTTCAGCCGATGTAGAAAAATGTAAATGGTGATATTTCAGCCGACAGGAATTTAAATAAAGTTGGCGGTGTTTCAGCCGATGTAGAAAAATGTAAATGGCGATATTTCAGCCGACAGAAATTTAAATAAGGTTGGCGGTGTTTCAGCCGATGTAGATGGAGGTAGAGCTTAACCTTGGAAGGCAGAATGGTAGCCTTATGCAATGCACAAATGCAGATGGAGACAGAGCTTTAGTCTCGGAAGGGCAGAAAGGTAGCCTTATGCAATGCAGAGAAAAATGCAGATGGAGACAGTGCTTAGTCTCAGAAGGCAGAAAGGTAGCCTTATGCAATGCACAAATGCAGATGGAGACAGAGCTTAGTCTCGGAAGGCAGAAAGGTAGCCTTATGCAATGCAGAGAAAAATGCAGATGGAGACAGTGCTTAGTCTCGGAAGGCAGAAAGGTAGCCTTATGCAATGAAAAAATGCAGATGGAGATAATGCTTAGTCTCGGAAGGCAGAAAGGTAGCCTTATGCAATGCGAAAAATAAAAGTGAGGAGTAACGAAATCTCTTAGCTGATAGATGATAGCTGATAGTTGATTGTCATTGGGGCTGCTGGGAATGTCGTGCGCGGATAGCACTTGTAAATGGGCGATGATCTTGAGAATTGTATTCCTGAAAAGTGTGAGTTTGTAATCGTATCCGATGATTCTATGTTTTTGGAGTGCCTGCGTTCAAAGAAAGATTGTGAGTTTTGTCAGGGGGAAGGTTAGTTCGTCTTCCCGTGGGCTTCGCTTGTCCTACTCGGCTCTTGCTTTCATTTGGGGTAGCGTTGCTAAACAAAGCTATTTTGACGGTAGCCATGCATGATTTAGTAAAATAAAACATGATGTAAATACATAAAGGTAAAATGGTTTTAGATGAACCGATGATTACGACACGGTTCAAGATATTGCAACCTCTTTTGCTTCGGAATTTTGAGGGTCCTCCTCAAAATTCTGCCCCAGTTTCCAATGTCGGGGGGGAAATGAAAATTTTATTGAATTGTGACCGAACCCATAAGGCTGCCTACGTATCCCCTCTTAAACGGGAATCAGGTCAGACGTAGTTCGAATTACATCATAAAGGAATCATAATGGTTACACATAGTAGCGTTTGACTGCGTCTGAATTAATTGGCTTTGGCCAAATTTCTCTATCCATTTCTGCGAGTATGAGGGTTCCCCCGGTTAGAACCCGGTGAACCATGTACGGACCTTGCCAGTTGGGAGAGAATTTCCCTTTGGCTTCATCTTGATGCGGAAAAATCTTTTTCAATACTAACTGCCCTGGCGTTAACTGTCTTGGTCTGACTCTCTTGTTGAAGGCTCTGGTCATTCTATTCTGATAAAGCTGACTGTGGCAAACTACATTCAGTCTTTTTTCGTCTATAAGGGCTAATTGCTCCTAACGACTTTTTACCCATTCTGCATCTTCAAGTTCTGCTTCCTGCATAATTCTCAGGGAGGGAATCTCCACTTCGGCTGGGATGACCGCCTCGGTACCGTAAACCAGCATATAGGGTGTCGCCCCAGTTGATGTGCGGACTGTGGTACGGTATCCCAATAAAGCAAAGGATAGCTTTTCATGCCACTGCTTACGTTTCTCTATCATTTTCCTTAGTATCTTCTTAATGTTCTTATTGGCTGCTTCTACGGCTCCATCCATCTGAGGTCTGTAGGCTGTAGAATTCTTGTGCCTAATCTTAAATGTCTCACACGTTGCTTTCATCAGATCACTGTTGAGATTGGAACCATTGTCAGTGACGATTGACTCTGGGATGCCGAACCGGCAAATGATACGGTCGCGAACGAAGTCTGTCACAACCTTCTTGGTTACTGCCTTATACGATGTTGCTTCAACCCATTTGGTGAAATAATCAATTGCCACCAGAATGAACCTGTGTCCGTTTGATGCGGCAGGCTCGATAGGTCCGATGACATCCATTCCCCAAGCGGCGAACGGCCATGGCGAGCTTGTTGCATTAAGCTCATTGGGAGGCACCTTTATCACATCTGCATGAATCTGGTAGCGATGGCACTTTCGAACATATTGGATGCAGTCCGTCTCCATAGTAATCCAAAAATAACCAGCTCGGAGTATTTTCTTGGCTAAGACGAAACCATTCATATGCGGGCCACAGGTCCCTGCATGAACCTCCTCCAACAACCTGGATGCTTCCTTTTCCTCGACACACCTTAGTAATCCCAAATCGGGAGTCCTCCTGTACAGGATTCCTCCGCTGTGAAAGAAGTGATTGGATAACCTCCGCAGTGTGCGCTTTTGGGTAGTGTTTGCAAGCTCTGGATACTCTCCTGTTGACAGATACTTCTTAATGTCATGGAACCATGGCTTTCCATCTGCTTCTTCCTCGACATGAGCACAGTAGGCAGGTTGATCCTGGATTTTTACCGGGATAGGATCAATGAAGTTCTTATCTGGATGCTGAATCATGGATGATAGAGTGGCCAATGCGTTAGCAAACTCATTCTAAACTCTGGGGACATGCCGGAATTCTGTCTTTGTAAACCTCTTCCTCAACTCTTGTACATGATGCAAGTATGGGAGTATTTTGGAGTTCTTGGTTGCCCACTCTTCTCGAACCTGATGTATGAGCAAGTCTGAATCCCCAATCACTAGTAACTCCTGAACGTTCATACCAATGGCCAGCTTGAGCCCTAAGATGCAGGCTTCGTACTCGGCCATGTTGTTGGTGCACGGGAACCTGAGCTTGGCAGACACCGGGTAATGCTGACCTGTTTCTGATACTAGAACCGCTCCTATGCCAACTCCTTTAAAGTTTGTCGCTCCGTCGAAAAACATTCTCCAGCCATCATAGGATTCCGCAATGTCTTCTCCTATGAAAGAAACCTCCTCATCGGGAAAATACGTCTTTAGAGGCTCGTATTCTCCGCCCACGGGGTTTCGACAAGATGATCGGCTAGTGCTTTTCCTTTGATCGCTTTCTGAGTCACGTAGACAATATCGAACTCACTCAACAGAATTTGCCATTTGGCCAGCCTGCCCATGGGCATGGGCTTCTGGAAGATGTACTTCAGCGGATCCATCCTTGATATGAGATAAGTGGTATAGGCACAGAAATAATGCCTCAACTTCTGAGCTACCCAAGTCAGAGCACAACAGGTGCGTTCTAGCAGGGAATACCGGGCCCCGTAAGGGGTGAACGTTTTGCTGAGATAGTAGATGGCTTGCTCCTTTCTCCCCGTTTCATCATGTTATCCCAAAACACAACCAAATGCTCCATCCAGTACTGCAAGGTAGAGCAATAGCGGTCTACTTGGTTCGGGCGGAACTAGGACTGGCGGCGTTGACAGGTATTCCTTGATTCTATCGAAAGCCTTTTGACAATCATCGGTCCATTTAGTGGCGGTGTCCTTCTTCAACATCTTAAAGATTGGTTCACAAATGACAGTGGACTGGGCTATGAACCGGCTGATGTAGTTGAGTCTCCCCAAGACTCATAACCTCTTTCTTGTTCTTTGGAGGTGGTAATTCTTGAATGGCCTTGACCTTTGACGGATCGAGTTCTATTCCCCGCCGACTTACGATGAACCTAAGCAATTTTTCGGCTGGAACCCCGAAAGCGCACTTGGCGGGATTCAGTTTCAGGTTATACCTTCTCAATCTGTTGAAGAACTTTCTTAAATCTTCCATGTGGTCAGTGGCTTTCTTGGATTTGATGATGACATCATCTACATACACCTCGATCTCTTTGTGTATCATGTCATGGAAAATAGTAGTCATGGTCCTCATGTAGGTGGCCCCAGCATTCTTTAATCCAATCGGCATCATCTTGTAACAATACATCCCCCACGGCGTAATGAAAGCCGTTTTCTCCGCATCTTCTTTGTCCATCCATATCTGATGATACCCAGCAAAACAATCGACAAATGACTGCAACTCGTGCTTGGCGCAGTTGTCAATCAGGATGTGTATGTTCGGCTAGGGGAAGTCGTCTTTCGGACTGGCCCGGTTGAGGTCCCGGTAGTCGACACAGATTCTGACCTTCCCGTCCTCCTTTTGGCACTGGCACAATGTTGGCTAACCATGTTGGATACTCCACTACCCTGAGGACCTTGGCTTTGACTTGTTTAGTAACTTCTTCTTTGATTTTCAAACTCATGTCTGGCTTGAACTTTCTGAGCTTTTGTTTTACCGGTGGACATGTCGGATCTGTTGGCAATTTGTGAGCTACAATAGATGTACTGAGACCGGTCATATCATCATATGACCAGGCAAATACGTCCTCATATTTTTTTAAGAACTCCGTGCACTCTTCCTTTTCTGACGGTGACAGGTGAACACTGATGCGCATTTCCTTGACATTCTCTGTATCCCCCAGGTTGACGACCTCAGTCTTGTCCAGGTTAGACTTAGGTCTATTCTCAAAGTCCTCGACCTCTTTAACGATCTCTTCTGGTATCTCATCCTCTTCTGAGCCTATATCCGTTTGTTGCGTTACGTCGTCGCATGTCAAATTCATCGATTCATCAAGATAAGTAATAATGATGCTGTGTAAAGTAGAGTAAATGGCAGAGAAAAAGAGATAATAAGAGCGATTTTTATAAAAACTAAAATGCTTTAATAAATGCTAAAAGAATGGTTTTGAACATCGGAGCTCTTTTCAAAATTCAAAGATAATACTGAAGGGAAATCAACTAGCGAAAAATAAAAGATGATGTATAATGCTTTGTTCAGCCTTGCTACCCCGGAGCTCTCCGGGCCTTGGTGGTTCTGACGGACCAATTGTTGAGGCGCCCTCCTCGGTTCACTGCCTGTATGGAAGGGCCTTCCTCCCCTTCCTCCTCGAGAATGACGTGACAGTCCATATTGCCATCTTCCAAGAACAGGTTCTTCATTGCTGCTAATGCTTCATCTTCCTCTGGCCCATATATGATGTCGGCTGGCTGGAAAGTCTGTTCCAGGAGGGGTATAGGGTACTCCAGCGGATAGTAAGGGCCGCGCCATGGTGGCGACCAGGTCTGGAATTCTTCCCAAGTATAACCGTACCCTAACCCAAAAGTGGTGCCATGCTTCTTCAGTTTGATAGGCTTGGTGATTCCCTGAAGGTTCTTGCCGAGCCCTTTGCCAGGTTCATACCCGCTCCAGTTTAGCATACTCTCTATCTTGTTATCCCACCACTTATCTTTGTCCACGGCGTTGACTCGCTCAATGTGGTGGTAAGTTTCTCCTCCTAGCTTCCTTCTTCCTTCAATTGCTGGGATGGTTTGGCGACTGTATATGGGGTTACTCCCGTCACCATGAATAATCACTTCTTGGTGATTCCACTCGAACTTCATTGCCTGGTGCAGGGTTGATGCTACGGCTCCTGCGGCGTGGATCCAAGGTCGTCCCAGTAGTAAGTTTTAGGATGCTGGGATGTCTATTACTTGAAAATCAACATCGAACCAAGTTGGCCCCATTTGTAGACATAAACTGATCTCCCCAATAGTGGACCTTTGGGAACCATCAAAAGCTTTGACGTTGATAGCCCCATCCTTGATTTCATGCAGACTCTTCCCCAATGTTCTGAGGGTCACCAATGGACAAATGTTGAGGCTGGATCCTCCGTCAATCAAAGTTCTGGTGATGAAATAGTCTTCACATTGCACAGTGATGTGCAACGCTTTGTTGTGTCCTAAACATTCAGGGGACAACTCATCCTCGTGGAAAGTGATCTTATGACTCTCCAATACCTGCCCGACCATGTTTGCCATTTCTCCTCCAGTTATATTGCTGGGTACGTATGCCTCGCTCAGTATTTTCATCAGGGCGTTCTTGTGTGTCTCGGAGCTTTGCAGTAGAGCCAGAATGGAAATCTGCGCTGGTGTTTTATTTAATTGATCAACAACTGAGTATTCTTTTGCCTGTATCTTCCGCCAGAGATTATCGGGCCACCAGGTTTTGATAGGCCGTCCAGAGGCCTGCTTACTTGATTCAACTAAGTGCTCCGGAGTATAAATTCTGCCGGTCCTGGTCATACCCTGTGCTGTGATTGCTTCTCCAGACTTAGTTTTTCCCTTCCTTCTTGCCTCGGCGGTGTAATCCCAAGGTATGGCCTGTGTATGGAACGGCGTTACGGCTGACATCGCCACAGGAATGGGCACTCTCGTTTTGGGTGGCAACACAGCAACTTCAAATGGTACCTTTTGGAGACCCAAACTCCACCTCAATCGGCTCTGCGGTCCTTTTGGATGACGGTGTTTCAAACTCGAGAGGCACAAACATGTTTACTTTATTATTCCCAGAGGGCTGAATCTGAACTACAATTGGATTCAGTGTGACGGCTAGTTTCTTAGGCTCGTCACCCTCGGCAATTAATCCAATTGACCCCTTGGGGTCCCAATCATCTTCCACTTCGATCATATGCACACCACCACCCTTATGATCAGGCAAGGGATTGTCGCGAATGTTGGGAGCAGTTTCCTTGGCCACTATGATTTTGTTGTCAATTAGAGCCCGGATTTTATCTTTCAGAGATCGGCACTCATCGATGGTATGTCCTTTCATGCCGGAATGGTATGCACAGGTTTTATTTGGATTGACCCATTGGGAAGAATTTTCTGGAGTTATGGCAGGGATTGGGGTGACGTAATCGGCCGCTTTGAGTCTTTCATATAGTTGGTCGATTGGCTCGGCGATGGCGGTGTATTGCCTGGGAGGTTTGCGGTCAAAGTTAGGGCGTGGCCTGGGGAAATTTTGGCGGGCGGGAGGTGATTGGTAGTGGGCATTATAGGCTTGGTAGACGGGTGCAGGTTGGGAATATCTTGGTGAGGTGGGTTGATATGTGGGAGAGGGAGATGATTGGTAAGCGGGTGATGGAATTTGGTAAGAAGGCGGAGGTGCTTGGTAGTTGGGGATAGGTTGGTATGTGATAGGGGGTACCGGGTAGGCTTGGTATTTTATTGGGGACTTGGTTCGCTGTGCAACCATCACGGCACTCACGTCCTTTTTCTTGGACGCGCCACCAGATTGTAGGGCTTTGTTGGTAGCCTGCAGTGCTTCAAAATTAGTGACCATTCCGCTCTTAATGCCCTCTTCAATCCTTTCTCCTAGCTTGATGATATCGGAGAATTTCTGGCCCTCTATCAACATTAACCTCTCATAATACTGCGGATCTTGCGCTCGGACGAAAAATCGGTTCATCTGTTCTTCCTCTAAGGCCGGCCTGACCTTAGCAGCCTCGGATCTCCATCGAGTAGCATACTCGCGGAATGTCTCAGTGGGTTTCTTTTTCAGATTCTGGATGTAGAAGATATCTGGTGCATTTTCTGTGTTGAACCTGAACCTGTCCATGAAATCGGACGCCATTCCTACCCAGCTCGTCCATTTCATGAGATCTTGGTGAATGTACCAAGATAGCGCATCGCCTTTCAAACTCCTCATGAAGAGTTTCATGCGAATTATCTCGTCTCTTCCTACACCGACGAATTTATCACAATATGTCCTCAAATGGACTCTAGGATACCCTGAGCCGTCAAACATTTCGAACTTGGGAGGTCTGTACCCCTCGGGAATTTCAACTTCCGAATGGATGCAAAGATCCTCATAATTCAACCCTTCAATGCCTTTGTTTCATTCCACGCCCTGGACCCGGCTAGTCAACTTTTTGAGCTCAGCTGCCAGGTTCTTGATGAGAGAATCTTTGTCATCAGACTCTGGTGTGTTTGTAATGGGTTTGGTGTAGTGTGGCAAGGTTTCCACATATATGGGAGTGTGGTGGGGATGATCATTTGATGGTTCAAGGATGAGGAGTGGAGTGTTGTTGAGATATGTGTTGCAATGAGTAGCGGGATGTTTCTGCGGCTTT
This sequence comes from Nicotiana attenuata, assembly GCF_001879085.1. Classification (NCBI taxonomy): domain Eukaryota; kingdom Viridiplantae; phylum Streptophyta; class Magnoliopsida; order Solanales; family Solanaceae; genus Nicotiana; species Nicotiana attenuata. Next base: position 159,554 of record NW_017671793.1, read on the forward strand.
GGGATGTTTTGTGGAGGTATGGGGTGTTGAGCATTGGGAAAGTTGACGTCTGGAGTAGTGAGGGAGAATGACAGACTTGCCAAGTTCCGAACTTGGTCTAGCTCTTCTTGAAATTTCAGTAGCTTCTGTTCGAGCTGCACGACACTTTCTTTGGATACCTGAACACCCTGAGGAACCTCTACCCTTTCAGCTGAGTCGTCCTTTCTGATGTTGTCCATTTTTGCTTTGTTCTTGCTTTTGATAGGACTTGGAGAAGGAGGAGGTGGAGGGCCCTTAGATCTTGTGGAGTAAGCTGATGATGCCAGAATGCACGAACTAACCTTTTGGGGAGGGGAATAAAAATAAAAGTAAAAACAACAAAAGGTAACAAGTTAGTGCGGATTCTGAGAAAGAAATATTGCAGTGTTTAAACACATAGTATAAAAAAATATAAATCGTGTCCTAAATTGGGTGCCTCGTTGTGCCCGAGGTAGGCCTGGTGACAAGTTGATTTGGAGAACTTATAATGCTAAATGCCTCATTTTATTGATAAAAACAAGATGAATCCCAAAACGACACTAAAGTTGCATAAGTAAAAATGTCACTAATGGCCATTGGCCTTATTACATTCAAAAACGAAAAGGAAAGGTGACTCCTAACTATTTGGTCCCAGAAGGACCTTCCCCAGACTCGGCATCCTTGGCTCCATCGAATAGCGTCACCAGCTCACGCAATCCCAGCAGCAGATAAGCCCTAGCCAAATGTCCTCCTTCATTTCCTTCGGCGTTTTGGCAATTCTCGATCCTCCGGATGAACTTCCCTTCCAGCTCTACTAACCCTCGCTCCAAATGCCCTAGGCGCTTGTTGGCTCTGACAGCCATATCCTTCCATTCCTCGATCAACTTTTGATTAGCCTCTTGAATCTCCTGATGCTCACTCTCGCACTCCCTGATCCTTTTGCGCAACTGATTGTACTTGACCTGTATCTCAGCCCTTTCGTCGATGACCCTGTGACCTCGAACAGAACCGGGTTGTCCTAACCCAGCATGATCTTCCTCCAACCAACCTGGATAGTATGAGGTGTAGCCAGCATGATATCTGTTAGGCTCTATGGAATCCTTTTCAAGGATGATCTTACTGTTCCACATGTGATGAGCTTGACATTTGTATGAGCTATCGTCGTCTTGGAAGTCAACCCTGAAATGACTCATCGTTTCGACCTTTGGTACGACTTGCTTTCTCCCTGCCTGCCTCATGACTCGGAGAGGGACATAGGGATAAGTTCCCCTCAGACCAATGAGTATGAGGAATGGAGCATCCCGAGAGCGGATGATGAACTCTCCAGTGGGGAACCATTCGAACATCCACTGCACCTTGTCTTCTTTCAAGCTTTCAAACAACTCTACCCATCCTCGAGCATCCCCCGGCCGAGCAAACATGTCAGGCATATAGTTCATTCTATTGGGATGGTGAAAGGCTATATGATCGTTCCACGGCCTTCGCGGAAGCTCTTGACGGTATCGTCCCTTTTGGAGATGTTCTATAAGCCAGAGTTGGAGTAATAAGTTGCATTCCTCGAAATGACTGGCCCCTCGTTGACAATTGTCCAAAGCTCGGTAGATCTCCGCAACAATCATGGGAACTATGCTGAAATGTTGCCCTTCAATCCCCTCCATTAGTGTCTTGGTGACCATGGCTAGTCTGGTATGGATCCTAGCCTTCTTCATGGGAAACACTATCATTCCCAAGAAGCAGAACATAAAGACGAAAACTCTCCTGTGGATATGCCCCAATGAGGTGAGGGTGAATTCGTTTGGATAGGTGCGGTACGACTTGCTATGACCGTACCTCTCGTACAGGTAGTCGAAAGGAATATAGGAATCCTTCAAACAAGTCAAATCTGAGTTTTTCTTCAACCCCATCATTTTGAAGAAACCTTTACCCTTGCGGTTTTCTGGCATGGGCAAACTCGGAGTCTCCCAAGGAATACCGGCTAACCCTCCTATTTCCTCGAGCAGCGGGGTCATTTCAAGGTCCCCAAATCGAAATACCGATCTATCACTGTCCCAGAACAATGTCGCAGCCTCTATGATTTTGTTGTCCGGCTGAATCTCCAAAAGAGAGGGTAAGTTTCCCAAATGCTTGCGGACGAGAGTCCGGTCACTGGAATGAAGGTCCTCCCACCATCTTAGCAACCTCGGATGAATATTGGTTACCATGCCGAATCTGGGGACTTCGTGCCTCATTTTCTGCAAAACAAAGCGTTAGTCCCTCACCCCCGCCGGACTCGACTATTTAAATAAATAATTAGCATTTTACAGCATTTAGTTCTCCAAATAAATGCACAGAGTATGGTGTTGTCCGTTTGGATCCCATGGGAACCCAGTGGACTTTGGATAAGGCCATCTTAAAGAGTCATTATGTGGACAACATAACTGACTCGACTAGGCTTGACAGTGATGCATGAACAGTTAAATAGAATAAGGTTTCTATGGGGTGCTAGACCGGTACCCTTGAGCGGACAACTCAAGAGGGAAAGGCACGAAACCGTCGACTGCACCGCTGATCGACTAGTTTTACCGCAAATACGCCTTTGCCAAAATTTAGGGGGTAATAATATTGGAAGAGCGCAACCACTCATCAAGCGTTGCAATGGTATTTGTTTGGAACGAGTGGAATATGATGTTGAAAAATGCAATTACAAGAAATGAAACAAATTGCCACATATTTTCACGTTCATAATGATTACAATAATTGCTCGGAAATTACAACGGTATTGAAGAAAAACAGTAAATGAAAGCGTTAAAGAAAAAGGAACAAAAAGACAAGTCAGTTTTGAATAAAGGTATTAAACAAAGCAGTAAAGAAAGTAGTAAAGTCACATATAGCATGAAGTGGTAAAAGCCTAAAGATTCCCCAGCAGAGTCGCCATGCTGTCGACGCCCCCCTTTTTCTCGCGAAATCGGGTTTACGATGTCACACCTCCTTTTTCACTACTACACCCGTGAGGGTGTAAAGGAGTTTTTCCAATTAAAGGACAATCGGAACGGGATTTATTATTAATATTCAGAGTCGCCACTTGGGAGACTAATGGTGTCCCAAGTCACCGATTGAATCCCGATCCGAGGAAATTATGACTCTGTTAACAGTCCGCGAACCACAACTCCGAGTAAGGAATTTTGTTAACCCGGGAGAAGGTATTAGGCATTCCCGGATTCCGTGGTTCTAGCACGGTCGCTCAACTGCGGTATTTGCTTTTATCTGATTTTAAAACATATTCTAACCTATGTGCCCTGTATTTTAACCACTTTTACTTTATGTCTTTTAATAAGAATTGCAACGTGGTGAAAATGTATCTCGAACCACGTTACACCAGTGCACCCGTGGCTTTTGACGCATTTCGACTCCGTTGAGATTTAGATTTGGGTCACATAAATATGCACCCGTGTTTAAGAAAGTAGTATTACTAAAATACGCGCCTAAAGCAACCACGCGTCTTGGCTTTGCGAGGGCCATGTAATTTTGCTAAGTGGAACGCCTCGGATTCCAATTGTTTTTAAAAGAAATATTTGAACGGGGCCAAGCATCTGAGATTTTATCGGGCTTGGCGCGCCTCAATATGTTCTAGCTTGACGGTCTTAAACTAATTCATGAGGGTCGCGCACTGCGAGTTATCTAATTAAGGCTCACTTCAATCTAGTTAATGGGCTTAACCCGCTAGAACTAAATGTGATTAAAGGCTTCCCTTCGACTGACTAATGATTCACACGAGGAGAGTTACTTATTTCGAGCAAGGGATCAGTCTAGCACAAATGGACCGAGGGTCCAACTAATAAACCTGATGTGATTAAACATGGTTGCAGATTTAACACCTGAAGAAATCGGGCTCCAAGTGAAGCCAGGCCCAGCAACGTGAAATCAATATTGGGTCCAGTATGGGGCACAGTGGTCCACAGGCGTAAGACTACTTTGAGTTCCGAATTGATATCAATCCAAGTGGGCTCATGAGAGAGCCCATTTTTTAACGCAGGCCAGCTTCAAACAGAAATGAATTTTCTGGTTCGATACCACGCAACAACACAAGGAAGTAGTCTTCGCGTTTGATTTTACAATACATGTTATTTTGCCTCAAAGGAATTAAACAATTTCCGATTCTAAAACACATTTCAATACTTTCCATGCAAACACCTTAATCCACACATCAATACGAGCCTCATTTAAATTATAGCCACCATCTGGGAATTATTAATGAAACTAACACATGATTGTTCCAGCTACTCGCTCACCAAATGATCATTCTTTCCATTTCATGAATTATTAACAGGCCTATTCGAATTAATACAACGGGCTGCAGAAATAGGCTCATATTCAAGACTTCTAGTTCTAACCTTTATATGCAATATTCAGATATTGAGACCATGAACTACAATCAATTCCAAATGTCTCAACAGTATCGAAAACAGTCTGATCCAGTCCCAATTATACAGTCCAGATTTATACACATACAAATCGATTCTAGGCTATGCTGTACAATTAAACTTAACGCCTATTTAACTACCAACACCCACAGTCCAGGCAGCATATTTCAGGATCAAGTAAAAGAGTAATTGTATTCCATTTCAGCTCAAAGTTACAGCAGAGTCAATTCAAGCGTGTACCTGGGAGTCAGTGATCAATAGGAAAGAAGGAAGATCAGCAGCAGTAACAGTTTTTAGCAGCAACCAGGGAATAAGTTCAAAATTCAGTATTAAATCAGTTGACACAGCAAAGTCAGGAACAGATTTAAAACTCCAGCGATAGATCAAACACAACCACAATTTTTATCACTGATGCAACCCAAAACCAATTCGAACACCCAGAAATGAACACAGGAAAGCAGACACTCGAACTAAGATCATAGTTGACTCGAATCTCCCAAATCCCCTGCCTAGATTACTCAAATTGT